>NW_026882493.1:0-4217 GCF_032173495.1 Musca vetustissima
TTTTAAAATTCCCCAATCCTAACAAACAGATTTGAAGAAAGTACCGCAGACATATTTTACATACATAAAACCATGCCACAATCCATTAAAACGACATTAAAATAAAATGTTTGCCATAAAAAGACTTTCAAAACAATGAAAATAAAATACCCCACACCCCATTTATAACATACACACGCCGTGTCTACGTTTTGTAATTTCCAAACTATCTTCCAACCGGCTGTGCGTTATATATAAATGGAAATTTTGCAAAGAATTCAAATGAAACCGTGTGGAAACATTAAATAAGAAAAACAAATGGCTCAAAAAAAAAAATTAAGCAGCACTGCGACACGGTAATGAACAGAAGTCCTGGATACGAATGTCACCATCGAAACCATATGCGCCAAAATAGAAAAAAAAAAATCAACAACAAACAATGTGCCAAACAAAATGTTGTGGTTATGACATTTCCGCATTTTCAATGCTTAGTGAATGGTCTGTTTGTTATTGTATTGTTATGTTATAAGTGGATGTGGTCATTTATATACAAAATAAAACACAATTTCATGGAATACAAATCAACTACAACTAAACTCAATATGATTGTAAAAAATTGAACTTGCCTAAGATAAATTTGAAAAACTTATAAAGTCTGTCCCTTATTTTTTTCTTTGGAATTTGATTTCTAGAAGTGTTGAAACGATATTTAACTAGTATTTGTAATCACAATTTTCCATTTTTTTTGTTTCTTTTTTTATTATTTATTTTTTTTTTTTTGATTTATTTAAATCTTATAACAACATTTTTATGTTCGAAGTTTCTATTGGAGCAAATTAATAAAATATTTGCCAAACTTTACTCCAAAAATCTATTTATTGACCATAAATTATAGATGTAAAGGTGTTTATGATAAGTTTTGATTTCTGTTTGTTATAAAAAACCATTTCTGCGTGAAAAAATTCCGTTTTTAGGAGGAGAGTAAAACCTGCAATCAATATCATGATAACAAATCAAAACAGGAAAACAGGGAAATGTTCAAATTGTCAATGAAGGTTTTACATAATTAACAAGCAAACGAAACGACTGGAAAATAAAGATTAATTGCTTCCTCAGTTCAACCTTTATTATTTATATCAGCAATTTTTGGAGGAGGATCCTGATTTTCGATTGTGGCAGTTTCTATCATTTGATGACTGGACACAAATGTTTGCCATAAAATTGATAAGACATGTCGACAAATAAAAGGAGCATGTTGGTGATTGGATTAGGAAGTAAAAAACATTTTGATAAAATTTCATTTTTACTTTAGAACTTTTTCAGCATAACTGAATTTGCCATTCTTTGATAAGTAAAATATAATGTATTTTTACCTCTCGTAAATAATAATAATTTTTTTATTTTATTTGATGTCTTTGATTTATATACTTTTGATGGTAAAGTATTTTCTACAAAACCCTTAATACAACTACACCAACTTCAATTGCCCAATATAAATATTTGATGAGTTATCAAACTCCTTTAGTATTTATTTATTGACCATAAATAATATAAGGTTACACTACGAGCCTTGTTTTTTGTAAATACTGCAAAATATAAATTTGATTTTTATTGGTGTCTTTGAATTTTAATAGAAACAGAAATCTGGATATGTAACAAGGAGATCCGAAATGGGAGGGATGTGCCCATTACCTTTACAAAGCAAAGAAGAAAGCAAATTCATAAAACAAGTTAATGATTTGTTTTCAAAAACAAATTTATATTTTCCATTAGTCACAACTTTTTACTACTGATGTCAGCATTTTTTAGTATGCGTCATGGAAGACCGGAAGTCTTTATGATATTGCCTTTTGTGTTTTAGTTCATTGCCATAAATGTAAATTTTATGAAAACATTTTTTTATTTTGAGATATGCTGTTTTCTTTTGCGAATGGAATAGAAGCAGCGCCAAATAAAGATAAAATTTATCTTTATTTGGTTCAAGGGTGCGTATCAGTATGTTATATGCCTGTCGTATGCATAACGTATACGTATTCTGGAATCAAACACATTGATGAAAATATTTCAGAGGATTGAAAAGGAAATTACTCAACATTTAAAACAAATAGTCAATGACTGTGTACACCTTTATAGCAAGTTTTAATTTACTTGTATTTGTCGTAAAGTCGTAATGTTATCCATGTTGAAAAAATTTAATTTGTGGAAAGTGAAATATATTTTTTCGAAAACTATAACAGTTATTAAATTCGAAGTTTTTTAATAAATGTTTTTATAAATTACCGTAGCGATTGTCTCTTATTTACTAAATTGTAATGAACTTCCAACTGTAGGTTACTAGAACTGTATACGTCATTCACCATAATTACCATCTTATGGTGAATTTATTCGTTTGCAACATATCGAAATATTCGTCGGACTCCGCATAAAGTATATATTCTTGATCAGAATATATTTTTGTCTCAATTTAGCCATGTCCATCTGTCTGCCCGTCCGTTGGTCTGTGTATCAATCCGCAATATTTATGATATAGCTTGGAAATTTCTGAAAGGCCTTGTCCTTGTTTATCGGTTTTGGTGTAGCTCTCATTTAAAGGCCACGACCAATTTTCATCTCTATTTTCCAACCGAGATTACATTAATTTGGCATTTTGAGGTTTCGCAGAATATTTTCTGTAAATTTGTTGGCTTAATCGAATGAGAGCCGGTTAGATTGCCCCGGAAAGCATTCGGACTTCTTACTATATCACGATTCAATTTCGGTATATAGGAGGTTTTAGTCGCATATTTATTTTGATGTTTTGCAGCTGAAGTGACAGCACTTTGACATTTTAGGCTTTGGTGGGTAGAAAACTTGTTCGATATACGTCTACTTTTATATTGGCTATTTGTGAGGGAGGTATCCAAGGAACTAAAAACATTAGGGTTCGATAGGGTCAAACTATAATTCCACATTAAAACTACACGTTTTCAGCATTACATATGTTTGGATTAATTCGCTTATGAAATTTATAGTGTTGGTTTAATATTGAACACCTAGAGGAAGAGTACGAAATTATTAAATATTGGTTAAGTAGAAATATTATAACAGAAGTGGTGGACGGATGAGTCTCAGCGATGTGCAAATTTGGAATTCATTTCTATTTTCCGTTCGTTTCACGTGAGATTCGCACTTTTTCTATTGTTAACATTTTGTTGGGAGGTATCTAAATTGGTGGGCCATTATGTGCCATTTTTAAACGTCTTATTATTAGCTTGTATAAAAATTGCTTTAATTCGGATACCCCGTTCGCTTCATATTATAAAATTCATTTTCAGCAAAATTTCAATCAATATGTGGAAGAGATACCAAAGGCAATAGACCGAACTCCATGTTGATAGAAATATTACAATGTGCAAATTTTGGATGAAAATTCTAGGTTTGGTGAAAATATTACATTTTCAAAAGTGTGTGTAACTCAATAACTTTGCCTTTGTTATTCCTCCTCCTCCATCATAGACTAACAACTCCTCCCTTGATCCCCTTTATCACCATAAAGACATCCATATATGTTCATTGGCCAGATCTCCTTTCTAATATGTGTATGTGTAAATGTTGTTTCATATGTCAATACTCAAGTTATTGACAATATTTAAATGAATATTCCATTATATATTTTAAATAAAAAACTGTGTAAATACCTTTATGGAAATTTAAAATAATATACATTTTGTTTTTAATTTTCCCTTCCAGCTGTCGAAAGTGAAAGTTAATTTGCTCATTATTAATGTGAGCATTTCAGCAACAGTTTATTTTCACATTAACACCACTGGCTTGCATGTAGTGGTTTCTTATGTTTACCATTGAACGGTCTCCATATGAAGTTGTGAATTTAATTAACTTTCACTTAACGACTTTGGTAGTAATTAGCACTGAGGACATGAATATATTACATGCTAACAGGATATTTAAGTCACATGTATTATTTACTATGTTCAACACATACACTAATATATAAACATGTACCAGTTTTTTTGAAGTTCACAATTGCATTTCCACACCAAGGCAAGACTAAGGAACAAGAATAAGTTTGAAAGCCAGAGAAATGGACAGATACCGGATTTTAATATATCAGTCATGTTTTGGTTGTGTATTTTACTCTTTCGATGTGATATGTTGCATTTTTTGATCCAAAATCTTATTATAGACTCATTCCCAACAATTTAGCAATACGTAATCTGTCAAAAAAAAAAAAAAAAACA
>NW_026882494.1:0-42715 GCF_032173495.1 Musca vetustissima
TGTAGAACAAAATGTGTTCTCAGTACCTAAAGAGTTATTTTCTATAAAATAAAACGCAGTCAGTCACAAAGGTCAATTTGCGTTATAAAAAAAATCCGTTGTCACTGTGGACCAATTTTTCTTTAAAAGTAATTATTGTCTTTTATAAAAAATAATATACCATTTTCTTATAAAAAAATATTAAGTTGACGAGGACAATTTTAAAAAATATATATTATCTGAGAACTGAGGTCTGTGAATTCCTACATGATAAATATTTGGGACTATTTTCAGGTAGCGTATACGTGCTGACAATATGTATACGCAATTTGGGTAATATCAGAAATAAAATGAGGAACTCAGGAATACCTCTACTAAAAATAATCAATTGGTTTTTTTAGAAAATCCTTAAAAAACATTGTGTCTCTGACTGGATTTTTTTAAAGAAAAACATTTTGACCCTCACGGTCTGAATTTTTTTTCAATATGGGACATTTTCTTTCTTAAGAAAAACCGGTTCTTTTGAATTTGCAATGAGATGATGCATATAAGTTCAGTCAATGTTTATTTTTATTGCCAAAAACTCAGGTGTCATTGTGACTAATAATCTATTAGACGGTTTTGGAAACTAAAGGGCGTATACATATTGTCATTATATATACGTAGGAGAATTTTCTTTAGAATTTTCTTTTCTCAATACTGCTCTTAAACATTTTTGCTACAGAAAATTAAAAAACAGGAGAGCTCTGAAGAGCTCATATATTCATTGGTCAGTATACGTGTTGTAGCAAATCATACACCCTAATATACAAGCAATTATAAAATTAAATTCCTTTATAAAGCTTTTCAAATCAATTTATCAATTCTCCTCAGTTTCTACAAAACAAATGGAATTGCTGTAAGAAAAGTTAATTCAACATTTCAACCTATCTGTTCTATTAATATCTAAATCTGAACCGATTTAAAAAAAGTACATACGCTATTTTGTACTTAATTAAGTGCACTGTGTAAAATGTTATCTCAATCGGAAAAACATTGGAAGTTTAAATAAAATGGGACGGAAATTTATATAAAAGCTATATCAAAATCTGGACTGATTTTCTCTAATTTCACTAGGGGACCAACCTGTCATCTAATTGGGATCATAAATGTGACCTGTACAGACGGATATGCATAAATTGACTCATAAAGTGATTCTATGCATATTCTCAAAAGGAACGATGACAAATATATATGATGGATGGAACCAATTTTGATAATTTTTGGCGTACAGATTGGCTACAAATTGCTTGGAAGACGTGTCCAAAATCATCAAATTACTTGTTATTTTCTTTAAGGATATCCTTACATTTTTTCCAGAAGAATAATATAATAATATTGTATGCAATTTCTACCAAGAAAATATGTCTTTTCGCATGCAATATCCGTTTCGTAGTTACATATTTTTTATATTATTTTAAACTGTCTTGAAGTCTCCCGCCATTGTAAAGCGATATCCTGCTCGAACATTCTTGTCGTATTGCACTGCTCGGCACCATGCTAGCAAAATGATGATTGAGACAGAGCTGAGGTTGACAGTCACAATCCCTAAGCATTTCATGAAAAATTCAAAGAATTGACAGCACACGTGTGCGAATGCCGCATCAATGCTCCCCCCCCACACACACACACACACACACATACTAACAAACAAACGAACATGCATTCACATCCATTGTTACTTACGCATATCTTCCGGTTGGCAAAAAAAAAGAATAACTAAAAATAGAATTTACATACAAACTTCAGCACAATATGTAAGTATTCGCGTGGCATAACTTCGCATGTATGTACAATGTACATACGTACATCCTTATTATATAAAAGTTAGTTCCCTGCCACCAACACAGAACAGGATGCAAAATGTTTTCCTCCAGTATCAACATTTAAATTTAAGGAAGGACTCTTGTATTATTTGCATAAGCTTTGCAAATACAAAAGGGATAAACAACAACAAGGCAAATATATACACGTATGTATATTAAAACCGTATCCTAAACCCACTCAACCAAATTGAGACAACGAATGTATTTTTGTTCTTTGATACAAACATACGAATCGAAGTATCATTGGCAAAATTCTATTGATATTGTAATTTTAATGGTGTCTTCTTTATATTGTGATTTAATGAAATGACTCTTTAATAACAATAGCGTTGCTTCGTGCAGTAGTGCAAAATTGTAGAATTTTCTAAAAACAAACCAGTAAGGAAAGTAGCAAAGTCGGACGGGCCGACTATATGATACCCTTCACCACTTTGGGCATATTCAACAGTTGAATCCTAACAGACTTCGCATTTTTAAAGGACCAGTAAAATGAAATTGGATCCATAAACATGTCATTCTGCAACCGATACTAATTTTTTCTTTTGGTCAGATATAGAAGCTATATCTAAATCTGAACCGATTTCAGGAGACTTAACACACATCATTCTAGACCTAATTCACTACGCTGTGCCAAATTTCGTGCAAACCGAAAGATGTATGGGACTTTGGTACACCATTTACCTTAAATCGGACGAAAATATATATGGGAGCTATATCCAAATCTGATTCATTACGATGTGCCAAATTTCGTGCAAATCGAGAGATATATAGGGACTTTGGTGCACCATATACCTGAAATCGGGCGAAGCTTTATATCGGAGCTATATCTAAATCTGAACCGATTTTTCCCAATTTCAATAGGGTTCGTCCTTGGGCCAAATAAGTGACCTGTGCCAAATTTCATCCAAATCGGATTGTAAATGCGACGAACGGACGGACAGACGGAAATGCGTAAATGGACTCAGAAACTGATTCTATGCATATTCTCAAAAGGAACTATGTGTCTATCTCGTTTCCTTTTGCCTGTTACAAAGATATGCTGAAAGACATAATACCCTGTACCACAGTGTGGTGAAGGGTATAAAAATGGGATGGGTTCTAGAAAACCCCCCTATTGTCGGATTTCTTTCCTAGAAACAATAATGAAATAGTGTTTCCGGTTGATATTGGTTGATATTAAGGGGATGAAATGGACCAAAAACTTTATTTTTGTCTGATTTTCTGGTCGCTCCAGAGGCCGCAATTATGGCCCAAACATGGCGAATTTTTGCGGGCAAAGAATAAGCATGCCTGTTTTGATAATGATCGGTCAATATTTAGCGGATCAAAAGGACCCTGACTTTTGTGTAAAAAATGACAAAATTAGTATTCTATGGCATATATATTTACTCCTGAAGGACATAGACCCGAGAAATTGATAGTACATCCAAGAGGAGTGGTTGGCCTTTAAATTGATACCAATTATATTGTCGTATGTTTTTGAATATGAATTAATACACACAAGTTGTCATTTGCTTCGAAGTGCTTCCTCCACGAAAAATTGCAATTTTATGTGAATGTTGCGCCAAGGACCCAAAGTATGGACGATAGGAACAAAACGTACTGAAATTAGTATAACCGACTTCAGTTAGGATGCATCTGTTTAATATACCCATAGTGGTGAAGGGTATCATATAGTCGGCCCGTCAGACTTTACTTCGTCCCAATTAGAAGAAAACTGCCAATTTCTATCGAATTTGACTGAATATTATTGATTTTATATGCTAAATCAGTAAGGAAAAGAGTTAAGTAGGACGGGCCGACTATATATAGGAGGTGATGCAAATGTGGTATACCCATTTGTTTTTAGATTGCCAAATTTTTATTTTTTATCCGATTAAATTGAAAATTTACACTTAACATGCTACATGTGTTGTCTTCCCATGTATCAATTTGAAAATAATATTATTCTAACAATTTAAGAGATATTTGAGAAAATATTTGAAATCCCATAAAAAGTGATTTTAAAAAAAGTGCAGGTAATGTGGTATACCACATGATGTTAATGTGGTATAGTATAATTTTCACATCCAATTGATATCTTATATAATTTATCGTTTTTAATGAATGCGAATTAGCTCGAGATTTATGTCTGTTAAGATTTTTAACGGATACGTTGAGTGGAACTTTAATTTATATTGTATAATAATGTCTACACATGGCAATATTTAATTTTTGCATGGAGAAGTTGTTAAAGCTCATAGCCTTTGTTTTTCATCCCTGTGATTCATGGTAGACTCTCGTAGAGTACAAATGTTTCACATAGTAATGAGATTTTGTATAGTGCTGGCCTTTTTTCATGCAGAATCAAGGTATACCACATTACCTACACTTGTGCTTACTGAAGAAATGTCTAGTTTTTTTTCCAAATTGGTGATTATGTGGTGCAATCGCGCATATTATTTGATTTTTAGTTCATACTGATTATTTTAATGCTTTAGTAATAAGGATTAAAGTACATCCGTAAAACAAAAAATTCTTTTTAAACTTCAACCGAAAAAAAGTCAATTTCAAGAAAAATTTTATTTTTGGTACTGATTCTCAACGTGATTTAAATAAATTAAACAGGTCATTGCTATCTTATTTTTTTGAGAACAGCAAACAATAGAAAATGTTTCAGTTATTCCAAAATTTTCAGTTTACAAAAAAAGTGACTATACCACATTACCAACCTATACCACATTTGCATCACTTCCACTAATACCCTTTACCACTTTGGCTATATTCAAGAGATGCATTATAACAGACCTCGCATTTTTGAAGGGCTATTTAAATGAAAGTGGACTGCATTAAATATATGATCTTTGTCTAAATGTGAATCTATATTAATTTCTTGATCAGAGTATAATGATCATATGAGCATGCCTGTCTGTCTGTTGTAATCACTCTAGCTTCTAAACGAGTTGAGGTAGATCGACAAAATGTTACATAGAGTTGTATTTTGTCTGCAGGCAAATAAAGTTCGAAAGTATAAATGTCGGTTCTCTTTTTCTTGTAGCCCCATATAACGGTAACGGTGGTTTAGAAAAGTGTTGTTTCATATAAATGTTAAACCTGTAAGTGAACCAAAGTCAATTTTGTATCCAAATTGACTCCCAAAATAATAAATCGCTGTTACATTGCGATCAAAAGTAGAGGTGATTTAAAATTTGTCATTGGCTTGGTAAAACATCGCAATATTCGCCGAAGAAGCCCAATTATGTTCATATGTATATTCTTGATCGGAATCAATTTTGTACATACTCTGCTATTACTCCTAGGGTACCTAGTATTGCAAATTAATTAAAGAAATATCTTTCCAAGTACACCCCAATATTAGATTTTTTAGAATTTTGGCATTACATTATTCCGTATTAGCCTAAAATATAACGGTTTGGTATTTATATACAATTGCACATGACATAAACAGCTTATTAAAACCCCGATCTATTTTGAATGCTCCCTTTATGGTGGAGCCTTTTGCGTCACTAGGAATCGTGACAGATAGGTTAAAGTAATGCCATAAAGGAACATGACTGTTTCTGGGTAAATAATGAAGTCGGACATTACAACTTTCCTAAAACCCCCTTTTAAGTTTCCGTACTTAAACAAAAGATAGTAAAACGGCATTACGTGTGAAATAAAATATTAATAAAACGGACGGGGCCGAACTTTACCACTTTGTGTACATACAAAGATGCTCATACGTACAATATCCTGTCGATAGAACAGACATAGCGTATTTTGAGGACCATCGACATGGAATCGGACTAAATTAAATACCTGATCTCTATAGATATATATACTAATACTTGGGTTCTATGATGTATGAGAGTGATATATAAATATTTACCGATTTTAAGCAAATTTTACAGCAAAACGTGCAGTCATAGGTATATATCTGAATCGAACAAACGTTGGGTATTTACGACACAATTTTATGAATTCTAAGGGAAATGTATAAGAGCTTATGTAATACTCAACCGTACAAAACGAAACTTAATACACTTCATAGTAGACTTAATTAGCTACGCTGTACAAAAATTCATTGCAATCGGATAAACTTTGGGTATTTGGTGCACCATTTAGACGAAATCGGACGAAATTATAGGAGGAAACTATACCTATATCCGAATAGCTATCAACAAAACTCAGGTTAATACGCCATGCGAAATTTCTTTTATTTTTTCTATTCTTTCGTATCGGTACTATATTTACGTCTGTTTCGATTTTATTGTGCAGGTATGTTCAGGTTTCAATAAAACTTCACACTTATTGGACTCGTTATCATGGAAGTTTAGTGCACCATTTACATAAAATTGGAAGAAAATATATATTGATGCTAATCTAAATTTCAACCGATTTCTACAAGACTTGATGCACTTTATTCTAGACTCAATGAGGGATGGTCAAAATTTGTATCCATCGGAGAAACTTTGGGAGTTTGGTGCACCATTTACATAAAATCTAACTGAAATATATATTGATCTGTTTGAAATCTACACAAATTTGATAAAACTTCATATACGGTAATCTGTACTTTATTTAGTACAATGTGCCAAAAATTGTTTCAATCGGACAAACCTTGTGACGTGAGCTAACTACTATGAAATCGGACAAACATATATATGGTAGCTACATCTAAACCTGAACCTATTTTCGCCAATCATTATGTCAATGAGTTGAAGACGAAATAATTACTGTTTATATGGAGAGTATAAAAGTAATGGATTGTACTCTGAAGTTTCAGTTATAGAACACCTACATGTTTTCAGTTGGATCTTGCAAAACTGATTTTAGATTTGCAGAATGAATGAGAATTGTTATCACAACAATATCCAACGTTGTCATAAACGTAGTCTATTTACTTGGAGTAGAGGTGTGCAACGAAAAAATTCTCAGAGAAGAAATGAGAAACCGCCATATGAAATTACTTACTAAAAGAGAACGCAGAGAACGGAGTTTTTTATACATGTAAACGAGGGCACCAGTTCCCATGGTTGAACATGGCTAACTTGGAGTCGTCGAGTTCGTCAATTCACTTAGCATTTGGTTGTTGATATAGTGTCAATATTTTATGCACGTGGTATTTTTCATGACAAGATCTAAATTTGTCCTACGTTGCCATTAAAATAAGAACACGTGGTATCCAATTACTTCCCCACAGGGTACCCGAATGTTTATTCAAAATAAAAACGTTGCCCAACGCCTTCAAAAATATTTTTTGCCAAATCCTCCATTGTTCAAATAAAAGAGCCTTATGTATCCCTATTTTTATACAAACAACAAAATACGGAAGTCATGAAGGACACACAGACGAAGTATAGTAGGAAATATACATACATATATTTACAAACAAACATAAAATCCCTAAGACCAATGGACCTCCCATGGTTGAGTGTGTTGGCTTTTTTCTGTAGATTAACATCATTTTCAACACGGGTTGTCAACGTCCTAACCATCAGCTTTTCATTCCGTTTTGTTTCGTTTGGGTTGGGTTGGCTGGCTGGCGGTCGCAATGTTTCGGGCCAATGAACCTTTCGTCGACCTTATGCATGGAACTTTTTAACACCATTCACATCATTATCACGACTAATTCAGCTGTTTGTTTGTCCGTGACCATCATTCGGGGTCTGTGTACACAGCAGCATCATTTCGTTTTGGATGTGTGTGTACAATAGGGTACAGAGCAAATTTTGTATGTGTATGTGTGTTTAATAACAATATGTATGACCATTGAAATTGTTAAATTTTATCATATCTTATTGTTGCTGTAACAAAAACCGGAAAAAGGAAAGTTTTATTTTCAAAATTATCGCACTTCCGCTTTTCTATTATCATGTTTGTTGTTTCCTGTTCCATGAGATAAATATGCCATCACCCTCTTGCAATGTACAAATATACAAACATTTATTTGTATATCAAAGTAAATAGATGCTAAAACCCTTTCCCCATCCCAAAGAAACCAATTTAGCAAAAAAAAAAAAACAGTAAGGAAAGTAGTAAAGTCGGACGGGGCCGACTATATGATACCCTTCACCACTATGGGTATATTAAACAGGACTATTAAAAATTGGATGAAATAAAATATGTGATATTTATCTAAATATGAATCTACCTAGATCTATCCATAAAGTATGTAAATCGACTTCAAACAAATATAAATAGGTCATGTCTGTACTTCTAGAAAACGCAACTACGTAATTCTATGTTCAATTTTGTAAGTTGTGCAAACTTTGATGTCAATCTGACTAACATGAGGAGTTTGATGCCCAATTTACTTGAAATCGGGCGAAAATATATATGGAAGCTCTATCCAAATATTAAGCGATTTCAAACAAACTTGTCACAGGTTAGGTTATACTAATTTCAGAACGTTTTGTTCCTATCAGCCTATTGGATCCTTGGTTCGTCAATTACTTATAATCAATCTATAATAAAAGGGAGCTATACCTAAATCTGGACCGATTTTCAGTACGTTATGCCAAATTTCGTGCAAATCGAAAGATGTATAGAGACTTTGGAGAACCATTTACATGAAATCGGACGAAACTATATATGGGAGCTATATAGAAATCTGGACCGGTTTTCTCGAAACTTGGCAGACATTCATTCTAGAATCAATTCAGTACGTTATGCCAAATTTCGTGCAAATAGAAAGATATTTAGCGACTTTGGTGCACCATTTACATGAAATTGGACGAAACTATATATGGGAGCTATATCTAAATCTGGACCGATTTTTACGAAAAAAGGCAGACATCACTCTAGGCTCAATTAAGTGCGTTATGCCAAATTTCGTTCAAATCGAAAGATATATAGCAACTTTGGTGCATCATTTACATGAAATCGGACGAAACTATATATGGGAGCTATATAGAAATCTGGACCGATTTGCTCGAAACTTGGCAGACATCTTTCTAGGCTCAATTCAGTACGTTATGCCAAATTTCGTGCAAATCGAAAGATTTATAGGGACTTTGGTGCACCATTTACATGAAACCGGACAAAACTATACATGGGAGCTATATCTAAATCTGGACCGATTTTCTCGAAACTTGGCAGACATCATTCTAGACCTAAATGATTAGGCTGTACCAAATTTCGTGCAAATCGAAAGATATATAGGGACCGTTTACATTAAATCGGTTAAATATATATATATATGGGAGCTATATCTAAATCTGAACCGATTTTTCCCAATTTCAATAGGGTTCGTCCTTGGGTCAAATAAGTGACCTGTGCCAAATTTCATTCAAATCGGATCATAAATGCGACCTGTACTTTGTTTACAATTTAACATCTACAGACGGATGGACGGACAGACGGACGGACGGACATACATAAATCGACTCAGAAAGTGATTCTATGCATATTCTCAAAAGGAACCATGTGACTATCTCGTTTCCTTTTGCCTGTTACAAACATATGCACAAAGACATAATACCCTGTACCACAGAGTGGTGAAGGGTATAAAAATATTAGACACTTCCCTGTCTTTAATCTGGGGATTATAAAAACTTAGCATTTTTTTTAATTCCGTTAAGTAACAATGTTATTAGTATTCTGAGTTCTTATTGGTTAAAAAATCATCCTTTTAAAAATGATAAATATATTTTTTATACCCTCAGCCTTATGGCTAATGAAGATGGGACCACTCCTTCTGGTACCTCTCTCACAAAATTGTCAAAATTGTGCTAAAAATTAATTTTATAATAAGATGCAAACGGACTATCCGATTTTAACGAAATTGTGAACAACTTATTATATTTAACAAACCAACATGAAGTAGAAAGATGGGACCCATTGGTCCAGTACTTCTGGTACCTCCCCCACAGAGGGTCAAAATTGTGCAAAGTTTGGTTCAAAACGGAAATTCCATTCGCCTGATATTGGATTTATAAATATTGAAAATTTTTACTCTTTGTGGGGGAGGTACAAGACGGAGTGGACCGATATTCCACATCTTCGAATTTGAACTAAGTTTGGAAGAAATAATAAGATGTGCAAAGTTCGGATGAAATCCCAATTTTCTAAAACGGTTTTGGTCCAAAGAAACATGAGTTCTAGAAGCAATATTTCGATGAGGCACATTTTCACTTTATCAAAGTGTATACATACTCATTAGCCATAAGGCTGACTGTATAACTATCCATTAAAAATTGTTGGAATTTGTACTTTGTGTACATTAGGGTTTAAATAATCGGTTTGTAGAAATGTCGGTATAGGTCCACTTTTTGGCATGTTCCGTATATTTTTAGAACCGGTCAGTATACTTATGGTGGAGGGTATCTAAAGTTCGCCCGGCCGAACTTAACGCTTTTTCAATCGTTATTTTTACCTTTGACCTTTGTTACGCAAACAATATTAAACAAATAAAATGGTAGTCCACTTCGCGACTCGAGCAGAGTGGAACTCCAGTGAATTATTAAGTAATAATGCTACACTCACAGAATTGTTAATACATTATTTATAACATACTCATTATTGTAAGTTGTCATTTTATTGCCTTAATTAGAATTGTAAATAGAACATAGTTAAAGTATTTACTTTATTTTAATCATGTCGAACGATGGTTGAATTAGGTCAGATCTGGGTCCGATTTAGTTCTTAAGCTAAAAAAGTTATTTATTAATATTTAATTTCGAACATCATTTTTAAATACCTTTGCCTTGATTTCTTGTATCTCTTTTCCCAGTTCCTTCAACATTTCATTGTTATCATTTAAGTGTTCCAAAGTATTATTCCTAAAGCCTGACATTTCGTGAAATCTGCAAAAAGGAAACCAATTAATGTTTTTTTGCTTTAGTTGCAGTTTTTGGCTTACCTATTGTTCAAATCAATTCGAAATTGATCCTCCCAATCTTTCACAAATTTTGAAATAGTGTTCTCAGTTTTTGTAAGATGATTTCTTGTTGCATTCAGGTTGAATTTGTGGTTGCTCATTCTAAATTAAAAACACATTGTTGGGCTAAAATCCATTAATTAATAAATAAAAAATTAATTGTAATGCTTTTTATGATTATGATATGCTTTTTATGATGCTTGTCGATTAGTCTCGAGTTTTAATTCATATTGTCATTTTTTATTGCTACACTCCATTGGATTCTATCCAAGTTATTAACGCAATTTTATTAACCCGTCATTGGTTTTGTTGTTGTTGTCATTGGTTGCCATATTTTCCTACCAAACATTAACGATGGTACCAAAAGGTTACATGTATTTTAAATGTCCAGCTCATGGTGGAGGGTATAAAAAGTTCGGCTCAGCTGAACATAGCGACGTCTTTACTTGTTTCTTCTAAATATTTACCTTCGATTGAAATCAGCAAAACTTTCCATCGATGCATTCAAATTTCGTTCGTAACCATCGATTTTTAGTGCTATATTTTCCATAAAGTTGTTAATTTGAAGCGAAATGTCATTAAACTGTTTCGTCACATTCTCGAAACTGTGATAATAGAAGAAATAATACGTTATAATGAAATACTAAATATGCGAATGGCAGTATCATACGTTTGTTTCAGGTCAAAATGTCAGCTTCAATTGCAGTAGTCGCTTCACCCAGGTTAGATAAAATAGTAAAAAGTTTTACCACCATTTCAACATCGTTCAATTGTTCCAAACCGCAAAATCCATACTGATATAAACCGAAGACAAGAAAAATGATAACTAATTTCATTTCTTCAAATTTTTTCCGCTTTTCAAAAAATTGTACTGATCGGAAAACACTACAGCTCTGCAACACACAATGTCAAAGAATGCTGATTAAATGTTAATATTATCGTTTTATATATGTGTAGTTTCTTCTTTTATAATACGATGTTGAATTTTCTGGAAACGTTAGTCATTATGTTGAACTGTAAGTTAAAGAACAAATAGATTGCGGTTTTTGTTAAGTTTTTATAAATAAGTTAATATATGGAAAATGTATAAAATAAATCAGAAAATTCTGACTATAATTGTTGGGTGTGCTCTAGAAGTGCAGCCGAAAACTTGAACTTACTGCTGAGCTAAATCCCCATTTATCATAGATTAAAAAAAAAAACAAATGAAAAAGGCGTTAAGTTCGGCAGGGCCGAACTTTGGATACTCTCCACGATAGGTATACTGGTAGATACTTCAAATGAAAATATTCCACAGAATGGGCATTTACCGATAATTCTTTGGATAAATATCAGATAAATATGTGGATTTTGGTGCAACATTCACTTGAAATCGGACGAAAATATATATAAAAGCTATATCGAAATCTGAACCGATTTCATCGAAACTTGTCACAAGTTAGGTCATATGAGTATTTGGTGCATACGATATGAGTTATTGGTGCATCATTTATTTAAAATCGGGAGAATATATATATATATATATATATATGGGAGCTCTATCCAAATCTGAAGCGATTTAAACAAAACTTTCCACAAGCCTAACTTTGGGCCTTTGATGCATCATTTACTTAAAATCGGACCAAACTATATATGGAAGCTATATCTAAATCTGAACCGATTTTCCCGAAACTTAACACACACCATTTTATACTTAATTCAGTACGCTTTGCAAAATTTCGTGCAACATTTACATTACATCGGACGAAAATATATATGGGAGCTATATCTAAATCGATTTTCGGGAAGCTTAACACACATAATTGTAGACTCAATTCAGTACACTGTGCCAAATTTCGTGCAAATCGTAAGATATATTGGGACTTTGGTGCACCATCGGACGAAAATAAATATGAACGCTGTATCTAAATCTGAACCGATTTTCAGGAAACATAACACACTAAATTCTAGACTTAATTAACCCTTTGAGTCTCGAATTTTTTTCCGTAATCATAGAACAATTTTCTGTTCACAGATTTAATGAAACTATTTTAAGTAAGATATGAACAAAATTTGACATCGCTACATCCTTGCATTCGGGAGATCCAGTACATTCTTTCTGAAAAATAAAAGTCCAGTACCAAGTAACCAAATGGAAAATCGACGGAAAATTCATTTAAATTTTTTCTCTACATTCTTTTTTCCAAGAATCAAAAATTATTCTTATATCAGAATTCGTACGATTCGAATACGAAGCGATTTAAATAATGAAGACTGTATACACAAATTACTGCTGTACATATATTTGCCCTCCTCTGTACATTGAAAATCTCATAACTTTACGAAAAATTTGAATTCTTAGATTTTACTTTTGATATGAGTCGTTCATAATCAGGTCTTGACATACGAAATTCAAAGAATATATATCTACTAGCTGTATATTAACACTAGAAAGCCTGGAATTGTGTATATACCTGAGGTCGGTGAAAATGACCTCATTCTGAAAAAATTTTTATTGTGTAAAGAATTTTTTAAACTTATTTGTAAATATTTTTTACATTATTTACAATCATACAAAACGTTGTTATTATTTTTTTCGGTGGGAGGGCTCTCGAGGTTCCCTTTTTGAAAAATAAGAGCGCGGACAAGATGTTCGAAAAAGAGTAAATGTTTACTCTAAGAGTGAAATTGACTGGAAATATAAAATTTATTTTTCCGATTTGTGTATTCGTTTGTGTTTCTAGAGTAGCAAACGGCTTTCGAAGTTGTTGTACTGATCTGGTCATATAAGAAATGTACTTTATTCAAAAAAAAATTTTGTTTGTTTATTTAATATTTTACAAAAGGTCAAAATGACCGCTTTTAGTCAATATAGGTATAGCACATGTAAATACGGGGAATGAAAGAGGGAGAGAAGCAGCTACTATGATTAATAAACGTAGTTCTATGTGGTACAAAAAGTCTCCAAATTTTAATAAGCTGTGTCATAATATACACATTTTTTTGTACTTGAAATTGAAAAACGATCAAAATGACCGCCTTCGGCAATCTAGTGTTAAATATAGGCTCTAAAACATTTTGTTGCATGTGGGCAACATTGGGCCATAAAGAGTTAAGTACACTATGCTAAAATTCGCGCAAATCGAAAGATATATAGGGACTTTGGTACACCATTTACATTAAATGGAACGAAAATATAATCGAAAGATATATGTGGGCTTTAGTGCACCATTTACATTAAATCGGAAGAAAATATATATGGGATATATTCCCAATTTCAATAGGGTTCGTCCTTGGTCCAAATAAGTGACCTATGCCAAATTTCATCCAATGCGATAGACGGACGGACATGTATAAATCGACTTAGAAAGTGACTCTATGTATATTTTCAAAAGGAACCATGTGTCTATCTCGTTTCCATTTGCATGTTACAAACATATGCACAAATACAAAATACCCTGTACCACAGTGTGGTGAATTATTTTTTTCTCAAAATAAGTTTAGTTTTACAACAGAACATTTTTAATTCCATTAGAATTTTCAAAATTTCTAAAAAAATCAATAATCTTTGACAACCTATAGGGTAAATACAACAGTTTTCGGCCAGGGTCCCCTCGGAAATTATTTTTTTCTCTAAATAAGTTTAGTTTTTCAACAGAAGAATTGTTATTCCATTAGAATTCTCCAAAATTCTAAGAAATATTTCAGTAATTTTTGACAACGTATAGGGTAAATACGGCAGTATTCTACACTTAAAGGATTGGGTGCGCAAATGATTTTTTAAATCACAGATAAATAAAGTTAATCTTGTTCGAAAATTTGTTGTCTTCTAATTGTCAGCATGACATGTTCCTATAGTCGGGTTCTAAAAACGTTAGCAAAACATACATTATATGTTTATTAAATTTGTTTGTTATATACTTCAATAAATAATGACGAATTGCAGTGAACCGTCTGATATAGATATTTTTTCAATTAATTCAATTTTTCGGCAAGTGTTAAAAATTAATTTTATGATCCGTTAGGTACTGTATGTTGAGCAGTTAAATTTGTCCGAACACTAATCTGGTTCAATTCAAATGGCGTTTTCAGGCTGTGAATGGGGTTGTCTGCCTATGAAAAAATACAGCATAGCTGAGTTCCAGAATACAGAACGATTTATAAGAAAAATTGGAGAATACAATACATTCCGAAGTCTATTGTTGAATAAGTGAAAATCTGTATTCTTTTTGGTTTTAGGGTACAAAAAGGAGCAGCTATCAATATATAGAATATTTCCAACGAATCGAGGGCTCATCAAAAAATTTTTACCACAGAAAATGTTTTAATTATGTGTATATACTTTATAGGATCGGACATGATTATTTCGATATGTTACAAACGTGAAAACAAACTTAATATACCCTTCATTCTGCGGTGGAGGATATAAAAATAAAAGTGATTCATGCTTATATATAGATATCAGATCACTTCATCGGATTTTCTATTTTCCTTTATTGTTCGTTGATTTGTAATTATAATAAGAACTCAAACCACAAACTATTTATTTCTAAAAATAACTTAATTCAACACAGGATTTTTTACATAAAAACGTATAAATACGTTGATAATGCATTTTGTTGGGCATTAAAAAACCGCGTGGCTATATATTCAAACCTTATTACCATCCGCAATTTCGAATTAAAATCTTGTACAATGAATTTTTTTATACCCTTCACCACTCTGTGGTACAGGGTATTATGTCTTTGTGCATATGTTTGTAACAGGCAAAAGGAAACGAGATAGACACATGGTTCCTTTTGAGAATATGCATAGAATCACTTTCTGAGTCGATTTATGCATGTCCGTCCGTCCGTCCGTCTGTCCGTCTGTAGATGTTAAATTGTAAACAAAGTACAGGTCGCATTTATGATCCGATTTGAATGAAATTTGGCACAGGTCACTTATTTGGCCCAAGGACGAACCCTATTGAAATTGGGAAAAATCGGTTCAGATTTAGATATAGCTCCCATATATATATTTAACCGATTTAATGTAAACGGTCCCTATATATCTTTCGATTTGCACGAAATTTGGTACAGCCTAATCATTTAGGTCTAGAATGATGTGTGCCAAGTTTCGTGAAAATCGGTCCAGATTTAGTTATAGCTCCCATACATAGATTCGTCCGATTTCATGTAAATGGTACACCAAAGTCGCTATATATCTTTCGATTTGCACGAAATTTGGCCTAACGTACTGAATTGAGCCTAGAAAGATGTCTGCCAAGTTTCAAGAAAATCGGTCCAGATTTCTATATAGCTCCCATATATAGTTTCGTCCGATTTCATGTAAATGATGCACCAAAGTCGCTATATATCTTTCGATTTGCACGAAATTTGGCATAACGTACTGAATTGAGCCTAGAATGATGTCTGCCAAGTTTCGAGAAAATCGGTCCAGATTTAGATATAGCTCCCATATATAGTTTCGTCCAATTTCATGTACATGGTGCACCAAAGTAGCTATATATCTTTCGATTTGCACGAAATTTTGCATAACGTACTGTATTGAGTCTAGAATGATGAGTAGTTTGTTTCGGAAAAATCGGCTCAGATTTCGATATAGCTCCCATATATAGTTTCGTCCTATTTCATGTAAATGGTGCACCAAAGTCCCTATATATCTTTCGATTTGCACGAAATTTGGCATAACGTATTGAATTGAGCCTAGAGTGATGTCTGCCAAGTTTCGAGAAAATCAGTCCAGATTTAGATATAGCTCCCATATATAGTTTCGTCCGATTTCATGTAAATGGTGCACCAAAGTCCCTATATATCTTTCGATTTGCACGAAATTTGGCATAACGTACTGAATTGAGCCTAGAAAGATGTCTGCCAAGTTTCGAGCAAATCGGTCCAGATTTCTATATAGCTCCCATATATAGTTTCGTCCGATTTCATGTAAATGATGCACCAAAGTCGCAATATATCTTTCGATTTGCACGAAATTTGGCATAATGTACTCAATTGAGCCTAGAGTGATGTCTGCCTTTTTTCGTGAAAATCGGTCCAGATTTAGATATATCTCCCATATATAGTTTCGTCCGATTTCATGTAAATGGTGCACCAAATTCGCTAAATATCTTTTTATTTGCAAGAAATTTGGCATAACGTACTGAATTGAGTCTAGAATGAATGTCTGCCAAGTTTCGGGAAAACCGGTCCAGATTTCTATATAGCTCCCATATATAGTTTCGTCCGATTTCATGTATATGGACCACCCAAGTCTCTATATATCTTTCGATTTGCACGAATAGCCCTGTAATAGTCCTGTTTAATATACCCATAGTGGCGAAGGGTATCATATAGTCGGCCCCGTCCGACTTTACTACTTTCCTTACTGGTTTATAATTTTAATTGTGTTCGGTGTAGTTCAATTTGGAAACGGTGAAAAACCAGAAAGAGATTACTACGTAAGAATGTGTGATGTAAAACCATTTAAATATTTATATATTTTTTTTAACTTAAAGGATATGACTGATGCCAATGTGGTGTTCCAAGTTCTTTGAAGTCTAAGCTATTTTACACTGGTGACAAATGCACATAAAGCTGAAATTGCCATGTTACAACATAGGCATGATATCAGAAAGTGATTATTGAAAATTGCAATCAATGATTTTCTTATTTTGTTATTGCAGGCTCAATGATGTCGGCAAGCAATACAATGCTTTTTCCGAAAACATTGGTCATTCGATGACAAAAATGTTAGAAAAATGCATGACTACGAACAGCATTACAATGCATCGGTAAAAACAATTCGATCATTAAAGGAAAGGTAATTATAAGTTATAATTGTATAACCCATGAAAATTGACTTAAAGGCTTGACCCTAGAAACACGTGAACTATTATTTGATGCAATCCCTCCAGATTTCATTTAAATATTGTACTCAATATTCAAAGTTTGTTCGATTTTGAATTGAGACTGAAACAACTAAAAACGTCGTTAAATCCGCCCAAACTTCATTAAACAGTTCGGGCAATTCCTAAGATGACTATGTCATTATAAATTGTGGAAGATTTGATACCCCATGCGAACACAAATTATCAAATTAGAGCTAATTTGGGAAACCCAAGTACCCAAAATACCGAATAATGGAGAAGTTCTCTCTTTGGGCGGTACCCCGACACATGGACCAATATTGAAAATTTTATGTTGGAATATTTTCTACATAGTGAGAATCCAATATATAAAATAAATAAAAGCGATGTCAAGTTTGGCCCGGCCAAAAATTTTATACCCTCCACAATAGTCAGTTCATCCGATTTTGCATCCGATTGCATTTATATTACAAGGTTCTTTAATTATTTCTACTTTACATTTCTTTTAGTATTGACAATTTAAATTCCGGCATTAATAGCACAAATAAAAAAATTTCAAAATATGAGAATGATATGGTCGAACATGTAGACAACATCAGTTATGACTTACGAAAAAACCTGAATATTAAGTAAGTTCTGAATAATAAGAGATTGAAGAAAGATTTTTGAAAACTATTAGTCTATACATATTTTCAGCTTCACTAAAATGTCCGATTTTAATATCAAAACTACTGCAAATTTAAATGCTACCATGAAAGCTATAAAAAACCTGGAAAATGAGATTCGCCTTCTTAAAACCAGGTATTTATTTTACATATTAAATAGCAAAGCATAACATAATTTTTCTATATAATTTATAGGATGCCAAAATAAATTCGTTTTGAAGGATAATTTGTTTTGCAATCAGTACTATTCAGCCACCATAGTGTGTCGCTCCGAAATTTTTATTTATAAATTATATTATTTTGATATTATTAGCATGCCAATAAATTATTTCAATAAAACTACATAAAAAATATTAATTCTGATGGTTCATATTTTAAATGTCCTCAATTACAAAAAAATCTAAACATTGACAGTCGAGCAGACCCAAAAGAGTGAACCAATATTGATAAGTTTGGTGGGAAGAATTCTACCCAAAGAGAAAACAAAATATCAAATTACAGCCAATTCAGTTAAAAACGCTCCCAACATACCGGAGATATTAACGTTGTATAGGCGCTATATAAAAACTATATCCCATTTTTAATACAAAACATCATAGTAATGGTGCAATCTATCCTATCTAAATCTAGACTCTAAATATTCATTTTAACTGACGGGAAATATATGAATATACTATTTAGGATTTTCGGTTAGTATTTGTGGTGGAAGGTAAAAAATGTGACTGTTACAAACAGACTGGCAGAAGGTTACGTTTCAGGTGGGGCCACTCAAATAGAGCTGAAAAAAGTTATATATTTCAAATCTAGGGACTTTGAGTATTACACCGGTTAAAATTATATATCACTAGCGGGACCCGTGGCGCTTCGCTGCCCCTGCTGAGGTTATCAAATTTAAATATAGATATGATCAAGTTAGCATCCTATATACGACTGCAATATTTACTAAATTTAATTTTAAAACCTGTGAGCGGAGCAGTATAGTCGGACGGGGCCGACCATACGATACCCTACACAACTTCCATGAAAATCTAACTTTCTGTGGTTCTATATTCTGAGATTGGGCAATATTTCGAGATTTTGGCACACTTTTGACTAGCTAGTGGTCAGCAAATGTTACTAATAATCAGTACAGCCCCTCTACATACTTGTCCAGATTCCCTTCACCGTGGGTTGTGTTGTGATGTTCGGCTTTCGACTCGAAAAGTACAAAGAATTAAGTTTTCGGTCCACTTCATCCGAAAAATTATTATCTGATCATCACCTAACATTTTAGGTGTTGTCCTTGACCATAACTGGAACCTCATGAAACATTTCAAAGCGATCCGCGCTATATTTCCGCCCTCCAATGTGTTAATAGTTTACTAAATAATATCTGAATACGTAAGCACCTGCAAATATTTAAGTGTAACTCCCGCATCCGAGTACCTACGACAATATAATTGGTATCAATTAAAAGATCAACCACTCCTCTTGGATACACTATCAACTTCTCGGGTCTATGTTCTTCAGGAGTAAATATATACGCCATAGAATACAAATGTTGTCATTTTCCACACAAAAGTCTGGGCCATAATTGCGGCCTCTGGAAGCACCAGAAAAACCGACAAAAATAAAGTTTTTGGTCCATTTCATCCCCTAAATATTAACCGATCTTTTCCAAAAACAATAGGGGTCTTCATTGGCCAGAACCCATCCTACATGCAAAATTTCGTGAAGATTGGTCCATAACTGTGGCCTGTATCGTGTTTACAAATTATAATGGACAGACGGACGGACGGACACACATGTCTAGATCGACTCATCTAGTCAAGATACGACGATCGGTATACTTAAAGGTGGGTTTAGGACCAATATTTTGCGGCGTTACAAACTCTTGGGGCTGCACTAAGCTATAATACCCTGACAACATAGTTGTGTAGGGTATAACCAGTAAGGAAAGTAGTAACATCGAACTGGGCCGACTATATGATACCCTTCACCATTTTGGGTATATTATACCTATGTATTCTAACAGACGTCGCCATTTCGAAGGAACATTGTCATGAATTTCAACGAACATAAATATGCGATATTTATCTATAAGTAAACCGACTAACATCAATCCCAACACATGTCATTCTGCAACCTATTCTAAATATTGTAAATAGATTTAAAATAAACTTTACACACGCTATTTGGTATGTTTCACTGTTTAAAATGTAATATCAATCAGGCACCTATTGATTATTTGGTGCACAATAGACATGAATAGGTCGAAATTATATATGTAAGCTATGATATATCTAAATGTGAACCGATTTCAAGGGAACTTGCAGAGATTTATTAAACCCTACCCAACTATGTTTTCAGGGTATTATAGCTTTGTGCAGCCCCAAAAGTTTGTATCGCCGCGAAATATTGGTTCTAGACCCACCTTTATGTATACCGATTGTCATATCTCGACTAGTTGAGTCGATCTAGACTTGTGGTTCCGTCCGTCCGTCCGTCGGTCCATTATAATTTGTAAACACGAAATTTTGCATGTAGGATGGGTTCTGGCCAATGAAGACCCCTATTGTTTTCGGAAAAGATCGGTTCATATTTAGGGGATGAAATGGACTAAAAACTTTATTTTTGTCGGTTTTTCTGGTCGCTCCAGAGGCCGCAATTATGGCCCAAACACCGCTAATTTTTGCATGGAGAAGAGGATCGGGCCAAAGAATAAGCATGCCTGTTTTGATAAAGATTGGTCAATATTTAGCGGGTCAAATGGACCCTGACTTTTGTGTGGAAAATGACAAAATGTGTATTCTATGGCGTATATATTTACTCCTGAAGGACATAGACCCGAGAAGTTGATAGTATATCCACGAGGAGGGGTTTGCCTTTAAATTGATACGAATTGTATGTCGTGTGTACTCGGAAGTGGGAGTTACACTCAAATATTTACAGGTACTTGTGTATTCAGATATTGTTTAGTAACCCATTACCACAATGGAGGGCGGAAATACAGCGCTAATCGTTTAGAAATTTTCCAAGATGTTTCAGTTATGGTCAAGGACAACACCTATAATATTCTGTAATGATCAGATTAACATTTTGGGAAGAAATTGACCGAAAACTTAATTTTTTGTGAGTTTTCGACTCGAATATAATCAGAATATCACAACACAACTCACGGTGAAGGGAATCTGGACAAGTTATTAGAAGGGCTGTACAGAATGTAATGGCAGTTGTGTAGGGTATCGTATGGTCGGCCCCATCCGACTATACTGCTCCGCTCACTGGTTTATATTAATTTCAGTACGTTGTGTCAATCGACCTAGCTATGGGTATTTAGTCCACAATTTTCGAAACTTAGAACATGTCATTCTAGACTAATTCAGTATCCTATGCCAAATTTTGTACAAATCAAAATATATATTAGGACTTTGGCGCCGCATTTACCTGAAATGGGACGAAAATATATATGTGAGCTATATCTAAATCTGAACAGATTTTCACGAAACTTAGCATAGATCATTCTAGGCTTAATTCATTACCATTCATTAATTCATATTAATGTGCCAAATTTCGTGCAAATCGGAAGATATATAGGCACTTTTTTGCACCATATACCTTAAATGGGACGAAAATATATATGGGGGCTATATATAAATCTGAACCGATTTTTCCCAATTTGATTAGGGTTCGTCCTTGGGCCAAATAAATGAGCTGTGCCAAATTTCATCCAAATCGTATAAAAAATGCGACCTGTAGGGGAGACTGGGGCGCCATCGGCACTTTTTTTAGAGCTCTATATCTCAGTACTTATTCAACATATAAAACAACTTTAGGGCTGATTATTGTCCTCGGACTCTTAATTATAAAAAATAGTACCAAAAAGATATAAAAAAATAGTATTAGTTAAAAAATTTTACAGTTTTGTAAAAAAAGTCAAATTCGCCGAATGTGCCCCAACCCGGGGTAGCTTCGGCATTTGATGGGGCACATTCGGCAACATAGTCATAGCCGGGTAATTGTCATCGCTATCAGTCTGGTTGAAATTCTGATCCTCTAAAGGCTCTATTTGGTTTTAATACGCCACACAATGTTTGAATTATAGGGCTTTATTTTCTAACGGCGTACGTTTACATCTCAAGCTCGCACACAACATCAGAAATAAGGGTTTTCTTTCGCATTTTCGTCAATACAAGTACGTTTGATCTTATATATGCAATTTCGGACCATATTAAAGGATTAGTTTTAAAGACAAACTCAAAAATATTTTAAGGAAATAATACTACACAATCTGTATATGGCCGAATGTGCCCCACTTTAAAATGCCGAATGTACCCCGAATGTACTTTTTATAGTTTTTTCATTTTTTTCGATCAGTTTTGTAAAAACATTATATTATTAAATATTTCTATAGTAATACACATCGTAGTTAACCACTTTTTAATAATATTGTCTTAAAAATTTAAAAAGTTTTATACACGAAATACTTACGAAATGGAATTGAAATATTACAGAAACATCTATAAAAATACAAAAACCCATATATTTAAATAAGCTTATTAGCTAGAAATTTCAAACTTTGTGTCAGTTATTTATTTCGATATTCGATACCTATGTATCGAAACTAGTGATGTACGGTGAGAGCTTCATATCGAAAACGCGATTGCCGAAGGTGCCCCGATGCCGAAGGTGCCCCAGTCTCCCCTACTTTGTTTACAATTTAACATGGACAGACAGACGGACGGATATGCATAAATCGACTTAGAATGTGATTCTATGCATATTCTCAAAAGGAACCATGTGTCTATCTCGATTCCTTTGTCTGTTACAAACATATACACAAATAAATAATACCCTTTACCACAGTGTGGTGAAGGGTATAATTAGGTAAACCCTGCTATTTTTAACACTACAAACAAGTGTGTAATGTCCATGTTGTAGTAGTTGTATAGTAGTTATTAAATAATTCGCTGTTTTCTGTAATTGTGGTAATTTTGTTTTTCTTCAAACTCAATTTTTTTCGAAAAGTAACAACAATTCAAAAATTATAATGTCAATACTTTTTATCAATTTACCTCCTCCACAAAATGGTATTAAAAAAAAAATAGTGGTGTATCTGAATTTATCCTATCCCAGTCTCTGAGTTTTTCCAGATGATAAAACGATTTACAATTAAAATGCACACTACTCACTTCAATGTTTTTTTTTTTTTTTTTATTTTTGAAACCCAAAAAACTTTTTGTCAGTTTTCACAAACTGACAACAATGGAAAATTATAATGTCAACCAATTTATTTCAATTTTACACAATTTTTATTTCAATATACACACATATGTATGTATGTATTTCAAAATATATTGTCATCGTTCGAAAATATATCCTCTTCGGATGATGGGTATTTGTATCCATGTTACTCAACCATATTTTCAAGCCGCTACCTTAAGATATGCCCATAGAAGATGTTCTTCATATGTACATTCTTTCAGATGTATGAATGATTTTGATGATATTACTTCTCAGTTTTATCAAACCTATATTGCTTCCGTGGGATCGTTTGACTTACTATGAACATTTTAGTAAAATCTGTTTAGTGGTTTTTAAGTCCACAAACAATATGTTTTCTATTTTCTACGTATAGATTTAAATGCAATGCAAAGAGGTGTGCATTTTCACTCATGTTACTTAGCAATATTTTGAAGTCGGTATCTGTAACCGTACTTAAGATATACACAAATTACATGTTCATAATTTTTGAGTTTTGATTACGTTTGATGCTATAACAATGCATCCTTGTGAAATATTAGAAGTTTATATAGAATATGTTATTCCCAGGACATGTTATGGCGTTCTGTGAAAATCTCAGTCACATCTTTTCAGCATTTTTAGAGTCTACAAACAAAATATTTTCAATATGCTGATTTTTTAAAATGCAGTAAAAATAGCATTTTCCGTTGATCGTACCATACTCATTTTTGTATGGATACTGTGTATTGACAACTTCGTTATTCAGGCAAATTTTGAAAACTGTATCTGTAACCGTTCTTAAGATAAACGCATATTAATAAGTATTTTGCCTCAACACAAATTTGAAAAATTTCTAATATATACGCCTAAATCCAGCATTCTAAAGATGTAAAATGAATTATGTATGATAGGATATGTTTGTGGACATATTGTTACGAATATAAATTTAGATTTAAGTTACTTTAGATGAATTCCGTTAATTTAAGAATTTGAATTGTAACGTAAATTTCTACTACGCAGTTTATTTGAATAACTTCACAACAACAACTACTGTATAGATTTTTCTACATCCTTCCATTTCCTCTTTCATTGTCTATTTTTTTGTTGACGTACAATTCTTGTTAAACGTCATCATTGATGATCGCTTAATTCCTCTTTCTTTGTTACCCCCTCACCTGTATATGTGTTGTTGTTATTGTTTACTCAATGTAAGTTTGTATGTGTTGTTGTTATTGTTTACTCAATGTAAGTTTGTATGTGTGTTTGTTGCATTGGTAGATTGTTCGTGATCTAGGTGTTACCAGATCGTCTAGAAACTTCTGTAGCTACAAGCAAGGCTCATATAAATAGGGGAAATGGAAAGGCAGTGAGTCAGTTGTGAATCAGATCGCGAATTGAAACCGTCGTGTAAAGTAAAGTTGTGTGAATAAAATCATTGTAATAATCGTAATCAGAACGAACCCGCGTTTTATTTGGTACGAACTGTATCGGGAAATAAAACAACGTCTACACGGGAATAAGTAAAGTCCAAGAACGTAACAATATTTAGATCTTATTTCTGCAAGAATCACTGCGAATGACCTATTGGTCTAGAAGACATTGGCCAAAATCTATACCAACAAAAAATTATTGTTACAAAAAGTATTTTGCTTTTTTATTATTATTTTTGAAAAAATTATTATATAACATACGCTTTGTCTTTTTATAGTTACCATTGCGGGTAACCACATACTAAAAGCTATTTGGCGACGATTCCAATAAACCACGGCATTATTTCGCGAATATTTTCTCACATTTACGTTCAATACATTCTCCAGCAATATTTCCTTATTGCTATTTTCATCGCATATATTGGTTCCTAGATCAATATTAATGGACCATAAAGTTTTCAAAGTCAGAAAAATGGGGTTTCGCGATATTTTTTTAAATAATTTGTTTGTCGGATTTTGGTTTTTTTAGTTTTTAATGTCGTGTCCTCGCGATATATTTTGCAAAACCTTCTTTTTATTAATTCATAATTCATTTTACATCTTTAGTA
The DNA here is from genome assembly GCF_032173495.1 of Musca vetustissima. Classification (NCBI taxonomy): domain Eukaryota; kingdom Metazoa; phylum Arthropoda; class Insecta; order Diptera; family Muscidae; genus Musca; species Musca vetustissima. Next base: position 25,475 of record NW_026882494.1, read on the forward strand.
TGCTGGCTTTAGGCGTATATATTAGAAATTTGTCAAATTTGCATTGAGGCAAAATAATTATTACACTCACTGTATATAGATATAGATACATAGTCCTGATTTATATTAGGCGAGTTTACTTGCGGCAATTTTTATCGTTCTCTTTTGAACTTGATCCATGCGTCTATACAAGGCAATTCGGTTTCCAAAATATTTTTTTATTTGTTGTTTTTCACATTTAAATATATATAAAATGTCAACAAATATGAAATACACAAAACGAATTGCCAGAAAATTCTCGGTACGAGCAGTTTTTTTCATTTCTATACCCCTTGACCCTCTCTCCTACAAACAAATACTTGCCGCAAGTAAACTCGCCTAATCTAAATCAAGACATAGATAGTTTTTTCAAGGCAATGACAATCCAATTAATTGTAGAAAATTAACATATTTTGAGAATTTTCCATAATTGACAATTACTTAAAGATATAATCTGCCCCTTTTCGCCCAAAATATGTCCAAAAAGAATTATGAAAAGATGAAACAATAAAGGTTCGATATAAAATGTGTGGAAATGCTAATATCTTTCAAAATATATTTTGCAATATTTTCGCTGATTTTTCTCAAAGTTTTCTTTCATTAAAACCTTTCCACTTCAATTACAGATTACTAACAGAAACTTTAAGTTAAATCGGTCCAACCGTTTCTTTAAAATAATTTTTGCAAGATTTCCGCGGATTTTTCTCAAAATTTTCTTTCATAAAAACCTTCCCACTGTAATTACCGACAACTGAAAGAAATTTTGAGTCAAATTGGTCCAGCCGTTCTCAATTTATGCGTTAGTATACATTTTTCTTGCTACATTTTTAAACCCTACACAACAATATTGTCAGGGTATTATAGCTTTGTGCAGCCCCAAGAGTTTGTCACTCTGCGAAGTATACCGATCGTCATATCTCGACTAGCTGAATCGATCTAGACACCGCGAATTTTTGCATGGAGAAAGGGATCGGGCCAAAGAATAAGCATGCCTGTTTTGATAAAGATTGGTTAATATTTAGCGGGTCAAATGGACCCTAACTTTTGTGTGAAAAATGACAAAATTTGTATTCTATGGCGTATATATTTACTCCTGAAGGACATAGACCCGAGAAGTTGATAGTATATCCAAGAGGAAAGGTTGACCTTTAAATTGATGCGAATTATATTGTCGTAGGTACTCGGATGCGGGAGTTACACTTAAATATTTACAGGTGCTTACATATTCATATATTATTTAGTAAGCTATTACCACACTGGAGGGCGGAAATATAGCGCTGATCGCTTTGAAATGTTCCATGAGGTTCCAGTTATGGTCAAGGACAGCGCCTAAAATGTTAGGTGATGAGTATAAAATATTTTTCGGATGAAGTTGACCGAAAAGTTAATTATTTGTACTTTTCGAGTCGAAAGCCGAACATCACAACACAACCCACGGTGAAGGGAATCTGGACAAGTAATTAGAGATGCTGTACTGATTATTAGAAACATTTGCTGACCTCTAGCCCGTCAAAAGTATGCGAATATCGCGAAATATTGCCCAATTTCAGAATATAGAACCAAAGAAAGTTAGATTTTCATGGAAGTTGTGTAGGGTATCGTATGGTCGGCCCCGTCCGACTATACTACTTCGCTCACTTGTTATATATATAGATATTCGTCCGATTTAATAATGTTGCACCAAACTCCCAATGTCCGACAAAATTTTGCACAGCGTAATGAATTAGGTCCTGATTAATGTATGCGAAGTTTTGTTGGAATTGGTTAAGATTTAGATACAGTTCCTATATATAGTTTCAAACCTATATTTATTTCAAATGATCACTGACCTTACAAGGCAAAAAATCAAACAACAAAATTAATTCGGCTGAGTACGGCTAGGGTTCAAACTTAGGTCCTCAGAGCAACACAAAATGTTATCAGACCACTTATCGTTCTGAGCCATCAACACACTTCCTAAACGGTTGCGCAAAAACATATGTATATCACGGAAGCAATTGTAGGTGTGTGGATAAATTATCCATCGCTATAACAAAAATCTGCTTTGAAAATGACTGTTTCTAGAATGAAAACAAATGTCGAACCTTGACAAATTTGAATTTAACTCGCATATGCAAAGTTCGCATCAGTACGAAATAAATACAAGCTATCAACATACGACCTTTGTAAAGTCACATAGCCCAATATGCATGATGAGCCACTTAACCAACGGCGAAACGCGTCGCATAATGGTGGGTACGTGAGTTCTTCTCCTGGCTTTCCTTTTCATTGCGAAACTTAGATCATTAAGCTCGACTCAAAAGAGTAAAAATAACTCACTAAAAATTTAATTCAAATGATCACTGCCCTTACAAGGCAAAAATTTTAAAATTTTAAAAATTTAAAGTTTCGCCCGATTTTATGTAAATGGTGCACCAAATTTTCAGGGTTTGCCAGATTGAGATAAAATTAACGCACGCACAAAATTGACGCACGAGTTATGTTAATAAAAACACATCATTTAATTTATTAATATTTATTTTATTCAAAATGTTTTATTTAATTTTACAAACAATTGCTTTCAACTCCAAACTACAACTGAACTGAAATCAGAGACGTGATCGATATTTAAAAATAAAATTTAGTACATTTACGAATAACGGATAACAATGATGAAAGTAGATTACAATAACAAATATGATGAAAGTTGATTACAATAACAAATATGTTATTAACCAGACGGTAACAAGAATAACAAAACAAGAACAATTAAATTATGTTTATGATGAAAATGAATAGCAAGTACAAAAAAGAAATAGTTGATAAATTGTAATATAAAAAAATAAAGAAAATACAGTAAAGAGCATAATTGAATTCATGTGTAGTTTAAATGCGTAACTTCTCTCTCGTTTAAATAAAAACAATGTCCTCATTGTTACATATAGAAAGAAAAATAAAACATTTATACATATTTAATTACTATTAAACTAAAATTATTAAAAATTTAATTAAATCGTATTTAAAATTAAATTGAATTTTTACATTTTTCATCAGTTTGATCTTTATATTTGGTTTCCCTTTTAATGTTAGAATTATGTATATTTTGTAGATCGTTTAATCGATATTTGGGTTCATCTTTGTGTCTTAATGACTTATAATTTTTTATGTAACCCTTACTTCTGCATTCTTCATAACTTTCTCTTTTCTTATTTCGCTTATTTATTGTACGCTCTTTTACCGCAGTAGACCTTTCTTTTATCGCAGAATCCATATTGAATATCAAAGGGTTTTTCTTTGGTAACTGAGTGGTAACTATTATTGTAGAACTCAACTGACTTGCTAATTTTTTCTTTAATGGTCAAATTTTTATGTTCTATATAAAGCATTCTAATTTTTTCCGTTAGTGTATTATGAAACCTTTCTATATCCGAGTTGCCGGTATGGTTATTTGGTTTCACTAAGTGGAGATCAATACCTTCGTCTTTAAAAAAGTTTTTAATATTTACACTTTTAAATTCGTTGTCTGTTATAATTTTATCAAAATTACCCATCTGTGATTTATAAAGCCTGATTAATTCTATAATAATTAGGTTATTTCTATCTTCTAAATAGTACGCCGTAGCAAACTTTGAAAATCGGTCAAAAAATGTTAGAAAACTGGATTTAGAATTAACATAAATATCCATGTGGATAATTTGTTTAATATCTGTAGGAGTTTCAGTCTTTTTAAACATAGCTTTAACAGGATTTCTGTCGAATTTGACTCTACTACAAATATCGCAGTTGTTTACATATTTATGAATCAGCAATTTTAAGTTAGGAAAATATATTTTTCGTTTAAGATATCATAATTTTCATTAATTCCTGTATGTCCTGTTTCATTTTTATGGTATAAATGAATTTGTTGATATGCAGCGTCTTCCGTCTCCATATCTCTTGCCATATATGCACAACGTACAAGTTTTACACCTGAATTTCCCTGAAATAACTCTGTTATATTTTTCTGTACAATATAATATTTATGGTCGCTCAATTCTGTAAATATGCCAACTTTTCCTGTTTCTATATTATTTAAAAGGATTTTCTCCAAATTATCGTTCAAATCTTCCGAAATATAAATATCCTCTTATTTCCATTTATATTGCTAATTTCATGTAATTTTGTGTCACTTAAAATTATTTGAATTCTAAACCTATTAACTACTGTATCTAAAATTTTAATGTAATCCTCATCTGCCTCAAATTGGGAATGGATAGTTGACAAATTATCACCATTATTATATAATGAATCATTTGAATCGCTTAAATGGTTAATTTCACCGGTGTCATTATTAATTCGGCTTAGAAAATCTGCTACCGCATTATCCCTTCCTTTAGTATAATCTATTGTAATATTGTACTCGCTTAATTTCATAATCCATCTGTAAAGTCGGGGACTTAATTCTTTAGTTTGTGATTTCACTAGCAACCATCTAAGCGGTTGGTGATCAGAAAGAATGTCAAATTTTACGCCGTACAGATATGGCCGGAAATATCCTATTGCCCAGACGATCGCTATTAGCTCTTTTTCAGTAGCAGAATAATTGCGTTCGTGAACATTGAGGGTCCTACTAGCGTAACAGATTGGGTGGCCGTTTTGTTGCAAAACGGCGCCAACTGCATTGTCGCTAGCATCGGTTATAAGTTGGAATGGTTTTTGGAAATCGGGATATTTTAAGACTGGGTCTTCAGTTAAAATCCTTTTAAGTTTTTCTAATGAGTTTATAAAATTTGGTGTTCAATTTAACATTTTTCTGCAAATATTTTATTATTGGATACGCCACCTTACAGTAATTTTTAATAAATTTGCGGTAATAACCAGTAATAGCCAAAAAGAATTTGATTCCTTTAATGGAATGAGGTAGTTTTACGTTGAGAATAGTGTTAACCTTTTCGGGGTTTGGTTTAACGCCTTCTGTTGTTAACAGGTGTCCTAAGTATAGGGTTTGCTTGGCAAAAAAAGAACATTTGTTAATTTGAATCTTAAGATTCACTTCTCTTAGTCTAGTTAATATTTTTCTAATACTTATCATATGTTCCTGAAGACTAGTGGAGAAAATAAGTATGTCATCCAGGTAAACCACGCAGATTTTATTAATGAAGTCGCGGAGGACATGATTAATTAGTCTTTGAAACGTTGCGGGGGCATTTTTTAGACCAAAAAGTATTCGAACGAATTCGTAATGGCCGCATGGGGTTGAAAAAGCCGTTTTGTGTCTGTCACTTTCTTTTACTAAAATCTGGTGGAAACCTTTTGCTAGGTCAATGGTTGAGAAATACTGAGAACGTCCAAGTTTGTCAAGAATGTTGTCAATGTTAGGTATTGGGAATTTATCATCCACGGTTAAATTGTTCAATTTTCGGTAATCTATAACAATCCTGTATTTTTGCTTTCCGGAATTGTCTAACTTCTTCGGAACTATCCACAAGGGGCTGTTATAGGGTGAGTTACTTTCTGTAATAATACCATTCTCTAACATCTCCTCAATCTGTTTACAAATTTCTCCTTCATATTTATGAGGATATCTATAAATTTTCGTATAAACAGGCTTATCATTTATGGTTTTTATTTCATGTTCTACAACGGGGGTATTTCCCAACACACCGCCTTCTTGATATACTAAATCCACAAATGAATTTAAAATTTTATTTAAAGCTTTGGCTTCTTCATCATTTAAATTTGTATATAAGTGATCTAAAATAGTTTTATTAATATTTATAGTTTCAAGTTGATATATTCTATCTGCTTCATATGGGCATACTTGTAGAAAATTTAAAGTACTATTATTAACAGTTAGTGTATAATTTTCCATGTCTATTACGGCACCGAGGGGTTTTAAAATATTTTGACCTAAAATGGCATCAAAATCCTTATTTACAAACTTAGCTAGCTTCCAAGACATAGTGGCCTGTTCTCTAAATTCTACAGGGAGATCTGTTATTATTTCGTGGGTAATACCCATACTGCCATTCAAAGATGTAAAAAATGTTTTGTTAGCTAGTGGAATACGCTTAAAGTTGGGTAATTTATTCTCATTTAGAACTGAAGTGGTTGACCCTGTGTCAATAAGAGCTTTTCTTTTATGTTTGCCAATCGTTAAATATATCATTGGAAGTGCCTTTTTAAGGCAGTTGTATGAAAATTTATTTGTTCTTCGGTAGGGTTTGCATTTTGAGAGGCTTGGATGTGGTCAATTTCCATTTCTTGAGTATAAGGCTGTCTTGGGTTACCATCAGTATTACCAGATCCACGAATATTAGAGCTACTGGGTTGATAATTTCTTTGGTTCTGAGAATTTGAATTATTGTTAAAAGATCTACGTGTTTGTCCTGAATTAAAACCTGTATTTTTGTTAGTAGAATAGTTATTATAATTATTAGGATTATTAGCAAAAGGTCTTTGATTATAATTATCTCTGTAATTATTATTAGCATTGTGCCTTTTGGGATGCTCGGTTTCTGATTTATTACTAATTACTCTAATTAAACCTTCATGTTCTAATAGATTATATGCATCACGTAATTTATCAATATTACGATTTATAACAACTGATGCTAAGTTGATGTCAATATTATTAAGAAATGTTTTTAAAATTATTTTTTCTACATATGTTGGACTAAACTCCAATGGTTTGTCTTTGTCATACTCATACTTTTCATTCAGCTTACATAGAATTCCTCTCAACTGCTTGTAGTAATTTGTTATGCATTTGTTTTTCGCCTCGAATGCCTGCTGGTACAACTGATGGTACGACTCACGAACTCCAAAATTGCTTATTAACGCCTCCTTCGTCTCTTCCCACACTGGATTCGCCCCAAGTGTTCTCAAAACATGGAGAGCCTCTCCTTGTATTTTGTTTAGCACAACTCTCTTATAAATATAATCGTATGCTCCCGCATCATGTTGAATAAGCAACAACACTGTATCCACCTCTCGGAGAAAAGACGTAAGGGCATAGGTTTCGTCTCCCCTATACTCATGAATGCGTTGAGCGTCTTTTAGAACATCGTTCATCGAGAGTGATAGTGACTGCATGTTAATTATTCTCTTAAATAGTCTCTTGATGAAATTATAGGTTCTTAGTATTTTTTTTTTTTGCTACTGTTTGTAGTTTTTTCGTATAAATTAAGTCACGTAGGCCTTTTACGATTTACAATTTGTTGTTTGCTTATTCACTGTAATTGTTTATAACTGTCTTACTTTCTTGAAAACGATTTTTAGCATATTATTTATTCCAAACAATTTGCATTAATTCTTGTGTACTTATTTACTTTTGTTGTTAGTTTTATTTTGTAGTTTAGTTTGGTTCAATTTTAAGTAGTATATCACGTTCAATATTTATAAAATTTCTTCTAATTTTTAATTTTTTTTTTTTTTATATACTTTCACTAAATAAACTTTAGTTTATTTGTTTTCACGTCGTGACTAGGTTCACTTGTTAGACTGCGCCAGTTATGTTAATAAAAACACATCATTTAATTTATTAATATTTATTTTATTCAAAATGTTTTATTTAATTTTACAAACAATTGCTTTCAACTCCAAACTACAACTGAACTGAAATCAGAGATGTGATCGATATTTAAAAATAAAATTTAGTACATTTACGAATAACGGATAACAATGATGAAAGTAGATTACAATAACAAATATGATGAAAGCTGATTACAATAACAAATATGTTCTTAACCAAACGGTAACAAGAATAACAAAACAAGAACAATTAAATTATGTTTATGATGAAAATGAATAACAAGTACAAAAAGAAATAGTTGATAAATTATAATATAAAAAGTAAAGAAAATATAGTAAAGAGCATAATTGAATTCATGTGTAGTTTAAATACGTAACTCGCACGAACGAACGAATTAAGATTTGCGCAGAAAAGTAGATCGCTATATCGAAAGGATAATAAATCGCCGGGTATTGTTTGTTTGTGTCTTGTGTTGATGTCTTTATGTTTATCATGTTCAGCTTTTTTAGAGGATTTGCGAAAAATCATTGGGGAATGGGAAAAAATTCATCGAAAACACCCAAAATAAATGACTTGGAAAGGAGATAAATAAAAAGCAACGGAAACGAATTGATAAATTCAGCATTTTGAGATCTATTGAAGTTAGTAATACCAAAACATATACATTCATAACTAAGTAGCTTTAGGGGGTGGGTTGTCAGAGGCAGGCACAAAAAGTTTTTATTGTGAAGAAAATAAAAATTAAAATATTTGGAAAAAAATGAGGTTCAAAAAAATATTTTTCCAAGGACAATAGAGGCCCTCGATTTTTTAAAAAATATTGTTCAAGGACCTATAGATGCGTGGATTTTTTAAGCTTTTTTTCAAGGACCTATTTTGGCGTGGATTTTCTAAAGGATATTTTTCAAGGACCTAAAGAAGCTTGGAGTTTTTAAAGGATATTTTTCAAGGACCTATAGAGTGCCTTGATATTTTAAAGAATTTTTTTCAAGGACCTATGAGTGCCTTGATACATTAAAGAATATTTTTTCAAGGACCTATAGAGGGTCTTGATTTTTTAAAGAATATATTTCAAGGATATATAGCTACAGGATTTTTTTAAACGAATATTTTTTCTCAGGACAATAGGCGTGGATGTTTTAAAGAACATTTTTCAAGAACAATAGGCTTAGATTTTAATTTTTTCCTAAGGACAATAGGCGTGGATTTTTAATAGAATATTTTTCAAGGACAATAGGCTTAAATTTTTGATTTTTTCTAAGGACCTATTGAGGCGTGGATTTTTCAACGAATATTTTTCAAGGGCCTATTGAGGCGTGGATTTTTTAACGAATATTTTTTTGTAGGGATCTATAGAATGCCTTGATATTTTAAAGAATATTTTTTCAAGGACCTATAGAGGATCTTGATTTTTTAAAGAATATATTTCAAGGATATATAGCTACAGGATTTTTTTAAACGAATATTTTTTCTCAGGACAATAGGCGTGGATGTTTTAAAGAACATTTTTCAAGAACAATAGGCTTAGATTTTAATTTTTTCCTAAGGACAATAGGCGTGGATTTTTAATAGAATATTTTTCAAGGACAATAGGCTTAGATTTTTGATTTTTTCTAAGGACCTATTGAGGCGTGGATTTTTTAACAAATATTTTTCAAGGACCTATTGTGTCGTGAATTTTTGACGAATATTTTTCAAGGACCTATTGAGGCGTGGATTTTTTAAAGAATATTTTTCAAGGACCTATTGAGGCGTGGAGTTTTTAAAGAATATTTTTCAAGGACCTATTGAGGCGTGGATTTTTTGACGAATATTTTTCAAGGACCTATTGAGGCGTGGATTTTTTAACGAATATTTCTAAGGATACATAGAGACGGGATTTTTTTTCAAGGACCAATAGAGTTGTGGAGTATTATTTAAGGACCTATAGATGCGTGGGTGTTTCAAACGAGGCCTGATTTTTACAAAATATTTTTCAAAGGACAATAGACGTGGATTTTTTAAAAGATTTTTCCCCAAAGACAAAAGGTGTAGATTTTTAAAAGATGATTTTTTCCAAGTCTTAGTCTTTTTAAAGAATATCTTCTCCAAGGCCCGGGTTTTTAAAATAATAATTTCTCCAAGGCCTGCATTAAAAAAATATAATTTTTCAAGGCGTGAATTAAAAAAAATCCTAAGTAGAGGATTTAAAAAAATATGTTTCAAGGCGTGAGGTTTTTTAAATGTTTTTCCAAGGCTTGGATTTTATTTTTTATAGGCGTCGACTTAAAAAAATCTTTTTCAAGGTGTACATTTTTAAAACGAATATTTTTTTATGGCATGGATTTGTTTAAAGATTTTTTTCCATGGCGACCTCGCCTGCAGGGACCTCTGATTTACACTAAATTGCCTTAAAGGTTCTCCACAGTACAGTATGGCCTGAAAAGATCTCCGCTGTACAGTAGATGACCTGAGGCCTGGATTTTTAAAAAAATATTTTTCAAAGGACAATAGACTTGGATTTTTTAAACGATTTTTTTCAAAGACAACAGGCGTGGATTTTTTAAACGATTTTTTCCCCTAATACAAAAGGTGTGGATTTTTAAAAGATTAATTTGACCTCTGATTAGACCTATATGACCTGAAAATATCTCCGCTGTACAGTAGATGACCTGAAGGGAACTCTGACGAAAAGTAGATGACCTGCAGGGAACTCTAATTCACACTAAATTGTCTGAAAGGATATTCGCTGTACAGTATATGACCTACTTGCACCTTTTATGAACACTATATGGCTTGAAAAGATCTCCGCTTTACAGTAGATGACCTAAAAGAGCCTCTGCTGGGCCTGGATTAAAAAAAAATTAAAAAAAAAAACTTTTTTCCATGGAGTGGGTTTAAAAAATATGTTTCAAGGCGTGATTTTTTTTTTAATAATATTCCAAGGCTTGGATTATATTTTTTATAGGCGTCGACTTAAAGAAATCTTTTTCAATGTGTAGATTTTTTAAACGAATATTTTTGTAAGGCTTGGATTTGTTTAAAGATTTTTTCATGGCGACTTCTGATGTAAAATAGGTGGACTGCAGAGATCTCTGATTTACACTAAATTGCATGAAAGCTTCTCCGCAGTACAGTATATGACCTAATTTGTCGACTGATGAGCATTATATGGCCTGAAAAAATCTCCGCTGTACAGTAGATGACCTGAAGGGACCTCTGATGTAAATTAGATGACCTGAAGAGACCTCTGATTTACACTAAAGGGCCTGAAAGGATATTCGCTGTACAGTAGATGACCTACTTGGGCCTTTTATGAACACTACATGACCTCAAAAGATCTCCGCTGTACAGTAGATGACCTGAAAGAGCCTCTGCTGGGCCTGGATTAAAAAAAATTAAAAAAACCTTTTTCCATGGAGTGGATTTAAAAAAATATGTTTCAAGGCGTGATTTTTTTAATAATATTCCAAGGCTTGGATCATATTTTTCATAGGCCTCGACTTAAAAAAAATATTTTTGAAGGTGTAGATGTTTTAAACGAATATTTTTTAAGGCTTGGATTTGTTTAAAGATTTTTTTTCAAAGGCGACCTCTGATGTAAAGTAGGTGGACTTCAGGGATCTCTGATTTACACTAAATTGCATGAAAGGTACAGTATAAACTAATTTGACCAAATTTGACCTATGATGAGACCCATTTGGCCTGAAAAAATATCTGCGCAGTAGATGACCTACTTGGACCTTTTATGAACACTATATGGCCTGAAAAGATCTCCGCTGTACAGTAGATGACCTGCAGGGACCTCTGATTTACATTAAATTGCCGCAAAGGATCTCCGCTGTACAGTAGATGATCTAATTGGACCTTTTATGAAAACTATATGACCTGAAAGGATATCAATGGACCTCTGCTGTACAGTAGATGACCTGAAAAGGCCTCTGATGTAAAGTAGATGACCTGCAGGGACCTCTGATTTACACTAAATTGCCTGAAAGGTTCTCCTCAGTACAGTGTATGACCTAATTTGATCTCTGATGAGACCTATATGGCCTGAAAATATCTCCGCTGTACAGTAGATGACCTGAAGGGACCTCTGACGAAAAATAGGACTGATTTACACTAAATTGTCCGCTATACAGTCGATGACCTACTTGGACCTTTTATGAACACTATATGGCCTGAAAAGAACACTATATGGCTGTAGAGTAGACGACCAGCAGGGACGTATGTGTTACAATAGATGGTCTGAAGGGACGTATGTGGTACAATAGATGGCCTGTTGTACGATAGATGATCAGAAGGCACCACTCTATTATGTAAAGGACCTGAAGGGACATCCATGACATAAATAATTTTTTCCAAGGTGTGGATTTTTTAAACAAATTCTGTTCAAGACGTGAATTTTTTAAAAGAATTTTTTTCCAAGGTGAGGATTTTTTAAACGAATTTTTTCCAAGGCGTGGAATTTTTTAAACGATTTTTTTCCAAACCGAGGATTTTTTAAAGTTTTTTTTTCCTTTTTTAAAGATTTTTTCCAAGGCATGACTTTTTTAAAGAATTGGGTTTTTAAATAATTTTTTTCAAGGCGGTTTTTTTTTAAAGAATTTGTGTTTTTTTAAATATTTTTTTCCAAGGCATGGTTTTTTAAGGGAACCCCCCCCATTCTCAATTTTTAAGTTTTAAGATTTTAAATGGGCTGGTAAATGAATACCAATGCTTGTTAAGGTTTGTAACTTTGCACATATATATTTGAAGATTTAAAGGGGAAGAAAAATAATTTACAAAAAAATTTTCTTGTTGTTTTTTGTGATTAAAGAAAAGTCCTTATTTTTGATGGCGGGCATGATAACTCCTCACTGGAACATCGGAATCCGAAAATTCCAACGGTATTAGAAAGAGTACATGTCTGGCTCTCGTATGAACTAGGATTATTGACTTCGCTCTAAAATTAACAAAATGGTGGACCTTTGAAAAAATATTTTTGGAAAATCGCCGATTTTTGACCAAAAACCAAGGTAAAAAATAAGGAAGATCTTCGCCGATTGGCTTTATCCTAGTTCATACGATAGCGATACACTCACAAAGAAACGTGTCAAAATTTGGAATCGATTGGGTTATTAGTTTTTGAGTTATCGTGCCCGCCATTCGCAAAAGAGAAAAACGCGTTTAATGTTTGAGAAGGCCTTTAGCCGTCACTTGATGCTGACACAATAAATCGGCTGCATCTTCAAGAGTTCTTGAGATTTTCACTTGAAATTTTGTAAGGACATTCTTGCATTAGTGTAGATTCGAATTATATCAAAAAAAAATTTTGACCCCGAGAATGGGGGGGTCCCCTTAAAGAAATTTTCCAAGGCGTGTTTTTATAAAGAATTTTTCCGAGGCGTGTTTTTTTAAAAGAATTTTTCTAAGGCGTGTTTTTTAAAGAGTTTTTCTAAGGCGTGTTTTTTTAAAGAATTGGGTTTTTAACGAATTTTTTTCAAAGCGGGTTTTTTCTAAAGAAATTTTTCCAAGGCGTGTTTTTTTTTAAATAGTTGGGTTTTTAACGAATTTGTTTTTCCAAGGTGTGGTTTCTTTTAAATAGTTGGGTTTTTATTTAATTTTTTTCCAAGGCGTGGTTTTTTAAAATAGTTGGGTTTTTAACGATTTTTTTGCAAGGCGTGCTTTTTTTAAGAATTATTCCAAGGCGTGTTTTTTAAAGGATTTTTTCCAAGGCGTGTTTTTTAAAGAATTTTTCCAAGGCGTGTTTTTTCAAAAAAATTTTTTCAAGGCGTGCTTTTTCAAAGATTTTTTTTCAAGGCATGTTTTTTCGAAGATTTTTTTCAAGGCGTGGTATTTGAAAAAATTTTTTCCAAGGCGTGTTTTTTTAAAGAATTGGTTATTTAAAGAATTGTTTTCCAATGCGTGTTTTTTTTTTTTTGAAAATTGGGATTTTAAAGATTTTTTTTTTCATTTTTTTAAGAAATTTTTTCCAAGGCGTGAATTTTTTAAACGATTTTTTTTTTTGGATTACAAATTTTTTCAGGTAATTTTCAAATTTTTTCCAAAAAAAAGATTAGAATAATTTCAATTCTTGCCTATAGAAAAAAGTCGCTGATTTCTTTATTTTAAAAATTTTTGTTTAATTTTCATTTATATAGAAAGAACATTGAATTTTTTATTTTTTGCCGAATTTTACCATTCCTTTTTTTTGTAGAAAAATATCTCTTTTTTAATTTGCTGAATTTTCCTTCTGTAATTCGTTTCCATTTTTCTTATTTAATAGCTTATCATATTTTTCGTTTTTAATGCAATTAATAAAATGCTCGTTGTTGCTGTTGTTATTGTCTTTGTTAATTACTTCCCTCCTGAGGGAAGAGCGTGCATAATCATGCGTATACTTTATGCAGGCTCCATTGGATGCATTCGTTCATCCATCCATTCACATTGTTCATACGCATCACTGCACCAGAGTAAAACTTTAATGGTTCAGTGGAAAAATTTTCCAGTTCGTTTGATGATGTTGGTAATGATGATGCTGCTGCAGCTTCTGATGATGCAGGCGATGTCATCCTTCTCATCATCCCGAGCATAATAATGATGACTACTGCTACTGCTGCTAGGACGGTAATGTTCTTAGCTCTTAGTGGCCATTAGTTAAATGGATTCTTAAGTGGAACACAGAGCATATGGACTGACTGGCACACTGACTGTCGCTTGGTCAAAGACTAGCCAACACACAATCACTCACACAGACACAATCATTCTCACATACATAATCACTTGCCCATATAGAGAGACATCTGTCAAGTGGACACAGAAATTATTGTTGTCATCAGTGTCCTCCCCCAGCAGGCCAGGTTGTTTTTCTTGTTGTCATTTGTTTCTGTCTGACCACTGACCTACGTGTCTACCACAAGACACAGAGTGACAAACATAGAGAGTGGTGTACACCACCGAGATAATGTGAGGTCATAAGCATTAAGTTGTTGGAATTTAAGTATGATAACTTGTTGAGTTGTTTTATTCGGATTTACCATCATTTGATTTGGAAAATTTGTTTTCGTTTTCTTTGAATCGCAACAAATAATATGAAATATAAAAAACATCTTATATTAAAAAAATTTTCTCCTAAAGAAAAAAAATAATGGCTTGTTAGAGAACGGTTGTTCCATAAGCCGAGTTTAAAAAAGATTTCCAAGCGTGTCGGTCTTGTGCGCAAATCCACCAATTTGGAAGACCACGTTCCAATATGTTGTTTTCTACTTGGTCTTTCCGTCTAATTCGTGGCCTTCCCCTTTTACGGGAACCATCAGTAGGCTCGACGCCGATATTCACCGTCAACGCAGATCGGCAGTAGATCTTTTGGAGATTTTTTTTCAAACACCCCAAGAGCTGCCTTATCTGCTTGCGCAAGTACCCAAGCTTCAGATCCATATAATAGCACGGATAGTATCAGCGTCTTGTAAAGTGTGAGCTTGGTCTGGCGGCAGGTGGCATTGTTTCCAAACTGCTTACTTAGACCATAGTAGCATCTGTTGGCCATCACAATCCTCCTCCGAATTTCAAAACTGATGTCATTCGTTTTGTTTATGGTGGTAACAAGGTATATAAAATTTTTAACTACTTCGAAGCTGTAGTTCTCAAGTTCCACAGTTGGTTCGAGCCTACCATCAGCTTGGTCTTCTCGCTGTTTACTGCCAGACCCACCTTGGTAGACTCCTTTTCAATTTGTTCAAAGGTGGCTGTTACCGCTCGCAATGTTCGACCCATTAAATCGATGTCATCGGCGTAGGCGAGTAACATGTGTTTTTTGGTGTACAGAGTGCCATTTCTGTTCACCTTTGCGTCCCGAATGACCTGTTCCAGCAGGATGTTAAATAGATCACACGACAAACTGTCACCTTGTCTGAATCGTCGTTCGGTATTGAAGGGCTCCGATAGGTCCTTTCCTACTTTAACTACTGACCTTGTGCCACTTAGTGTTATCCAGCACAGTCGTATTAATTTTGCAGGAATGCCGAACGTAGACATGGCTTTAAAATAATACAGGGCGTAATCATATGATTTACTTACGCCAGGCCCTTTCCATCGCATTTCCTCTAAGGCAATAATATCGGATTTGTACTTCTTGAGTACATCCGCCAAAGCGAACACTACACCTGTTCTATACAACGTGCGCACGTTCCAAATGCAGATTCGCAGATCGTGGTTCTTTATACGTTTGCGGGGGTCTGGTTTTCTTTTTCTTTGCTTTTTCATAGTAAGAGGGGTTTTCCGAGAGTGGGCAACTAACCCGATGCCTCAACCCATTTTTTTATTGTTCATATGGGTGAACTCGCGGCACATATTAGCTCACTATTTCATCGAGTAATGAAAATAGCTCACCAGGTGGCACCGCGGGGAGATCAGTGTCCACAATTGATATGAAAGAGGGACCAAGATAAGCCTGGACTTCGCCATGTTAAAGCCAATCAGAGCCGTCGCTTGGAATCTATCATCCCCTACGCCAGAAAATATTCAACATTTCTAAAAAATCTAAATTCTGCGGACTTTCTAAAGGAAAATTCCCATTTAGTCAAACTTTTCCATGAAATAAGCTCAATTCAGCAGACTTTCTTTTAATGGAAATACGAATTCAGCGGACTTTTTCTATAACAAAAACTCAATTTTTTTAACAGAAAACCCCGGTTCTGTAAACCTTTTCCACAAAAAAATTAATTTTTTCCTAGAAAATACTTAATTCAGCTCATTTTTTTGGCAGAAAAACTCAATTCAGCAAACTTTTTCTTTAGAAAAATGTACTTATGCAGTTTTCTTATATAGAAAAACTAAATTCAGCAAAGTTTTTATAAAGAAAACCCCAATTCAGCAAAATTTTACAATGGTAAAACTGAATTCAGCAGATTTTTTCTATGGAAAAACTAAAGCTAGCAATATTTCATAAAATAATATTTCTTAAAAAATAAATTCAGCTAGGTTTTTCATTAGAAAAAATGAATTCAGCAGATTTTTTAAACTCAATTTTGAAAAAGTAAAAACAGAAAAAAACTATGACCTATATATTTTTATATTATTTCACCAACATTGCAGTACACACTCATTTCTACAAATATTAAAATTGTCCAACAATACCCTCTACATTTCCCTCTTAATGACAGGTCATTAGAGTATTTTTGTTAAATCCACGAAACACATATTGCTCTGACCTTTTGTTATTTGTCTTAAGTGGTTTGTATTTCCTCAGATACCTTAAATAGTTTTTGTAGTTTCGAAATGTTCAACAATTATTTTGTATGAATTGTACCATTCAAGTTTAAAGAGTTATTCGTGAGGTGAGCAAGATGCCAATATTATCAATAGAAAATACGAATTCAGCTAAATTTGTCTAATTCAGCGAATGTTTTCTATAGAAACAATTACTTCAGTGCTCTTCTTATATAGAAAAACACAATTCAGCAATTTTCCCACAAAGAAACCAATTCAGCAAACTTTTCCCCCCCAAATAACAATTCAGCAAACTTTTCCCCCCAAAAAAACCAATTCAGCAAACTTTTTCTCCCAAAAAAAACCAATTCAGCAAACTTTTTCCCTCAAAAAAACAGTTCAGAAAACTTTTTCCAACGAAATAAACCAATTCAGCAAACTTTTTCCAACGAAATACACAATTCAGCTAACTTTTTCCCAGCAAAAAGCCAATTCAGCAAACTTTTTCCCAGCAAAAAGCCAATTCAGCAAACTCTTTTCCACGAAAAAGCCAATTCAGCAAA
>NW_026882495.1:0-42632 GCF_032173495.1 Musca vetustissima
GGCGCACCAAAAACACAAAATTAGACCGATTGCTAAAGTTAGTGTAGTTTAACGTGTGTCAAATTTCATTGCAATCGGTTCATATTTGGATATAGCTTCTATATATATTTTCGTTCGACCCAAAGCTAAGCCAATTGGCACAACATTTTGTACAACGTATTGAAATTAGTATAGCCTTACGTGTGTCAGTTTTGGTGTTTTGTAAAAGTACATACATAGCCCATATACATATATTTCCGTCCGACTTCGTGGTAATTGGTCTCCAAATATTCAACGGATGGGTGTCCGATTGATATTTGCTTTAAATCGATTTACATAATTGTGTCCCATTTTAACAAAGGAATGACATGTTTATGGATTGATCTAATGATCACATATTTTAGTTCATCCAATTTCATGTCAATGGTCCTTCGAGAATGCGACGTCTGTATGATGCATCTGTTTAATATACCCATAGGGGTGAAGACTAACATAGAGTCGGCCTGTCCTGCTTTCTTTACTGACTATTTTAACTCGTTAATATTTAGATCATAGAAGATCGCTTGTTTATTAGCCTACAAATAACATGAATGTAATTTATTTAAAACGGTTTTGTTATGAATATCCGGTTCAAATATTTATAAAAGAGGGGGTTTCTTCCACGAAATGGGTTTTTTGATTTTTTTATACGGTCGAATCTGAAAGCTGTTCATAATAAAGAAAATATACGCAACATTACAGGGTAACATTATTCGGTTCCGTTTGTCTTTGGTATTTTCCGTACATGTTAATCAGTTGATGTAAGTATTAAATGTACTAAAATGTTTGTATTTGTGCTCTACGCGTCTGGCTAAGAAATTCTTTTTTTTATTATATACAAAATAAAATATTTCCCTGTAGAGAATTCAAGTTCAAGGAACAGTTTTATTGCTAATCATCACAGGGTCGTCGGCCCATTCGACAAACATCGTGATTTCACATACGCATAGCCAAAAATTTCCATGACATGTACTGCCCTATGACCATAGATCATTGCCCTTTTTGCTGTCCTCCCTAACAAGGTCAGGTTTGTTTAATCGAATAACATCCATTGGTTTATTGTTTTATTATGGACTTTTTGGTACCTTTGACAGGTGGGTGTGAAAGTGATGAGATGTCTTTGTATACGAGTATGTCCACGTCCATGTGTGGGTATCTGTTAAAACTCCATTAGTCTTACACAAAATGTGGTATTTCTTACAAAGCTAACAAAAGACGAAAAAACTAACCTATCAAAGTGATTGCTGTTAGAATTTCGCTTGTTTTTCATTTCTTTCTTTCATTCGTTCTTAAGCCTGTGCGAGACATTAACACAAATATATCAAATTTATTGTCTGTTTATTTGCTGCTGTTGTTTTTGTTGTTCTTCTCCTTCAATTACTTTGCACCCGCTTCCCGCCATCATTATCAATGTCTTTGTTATTGTTTTGTTGCCTGGTAGTTATTGACTTTTCTTTCGTTGTTTTTGCGTTATCCGTTTGCCTTCTCCACTCCCTCCTTGCTGATGTCCCCCACAACATTTGTCCTTCCGGTGTGGGGATTTGAAAGCATTTGTTATACCCATGCTGTGTTATACCCACCACGACACACTGCCGCGAACCGCACAACGCACAGTCTTCTTAGTACTCGCGTTACTACTACTATCACATGTTATGTGCGGGCGTGTGTGACTGTCTCCGCTCTGTGTTTACCGAGATTTTGTTTAGCTTTTAAAAGCAAATTTTAAATGGTTCTACGTCTTCTTGGCATCGTTATGTTAATGACAGTATAAAGTCGACATTATCAACCTGAAGGTATTTACAAATCTTATTTGCCCTTGAGAATGATTGTTAAAGAGAGGTTTATGTTTTTGTTTTGTGTGTTCAATCGAAATAAAATTGAGTGGAGAATTTAAAGAAAAATAAACAATGTTGTTTGTCGAGAAGCAGGTAAATTGAATTTGTAAGTAAAGGGAATAATTCGAATGATGGAGGATCAAGATTTTATTAAATCACGATTTTCTTAAAATTTAAATTGCAAGCAATATAACGGTGGTTTTCAGTCGTCGTGGAAGGCTATAATTGATTATATATGCTTCAAAATAGGAAAAAATGTCGGTGGGTTCGCCCGGGCCCCAAATTATCTGCTAGTTGGTTGTTTATGCGAAATTAAATGCCAAATTACCGGCTCTAACGTTGGGAAACTGGACTGGAATTTGAAAAACGTAAACACTTAAACTTTCCTTGAATCGATAAATACCATTATGTGGATAATACGTAATTTCAAATTATGTGCTAGTATGAGTAATATGCTCTGAGAACATCAAACACTAAATTACAGAAACTGAGGCTTGGAACTTAAACATAACAAAATTTTAGTTCATATTTAAAATCATGGATTTATATTGCAGATTTTCAAAGACAACATATTTTATTCACTAGGGATCTGGTATGCCAACGCGTATTCAAGATATTGAAAACAGGCCGGGACCATTATATAGGGGCTATACTTAAACGAACGTGTTCGGCAAAGATATTTTTCGACGTTGAAGAAACGAAAGGGAGTATGCGACAAAAACTTTTAAAATACTACAAATAGGAGAAAATTCATTTTTTTTCTTCAAAGACGAGTGTCACTCACCACGAAAATGAAATGCATATTTATAATCACTTCGGTTGGAAACTGATAAAAATAACTTTTTTGATTCATTTTATCCTCTAAATGTCATCCGATCTTTACCAAAAAACTATAGATGTCGCACTTGACCATAAACTGAACTTTGTGCCAATTTATAGCTTTTAAAGTGATTAGAATACTTAAATCCTGCTAAATATATTATATAAATAAATATGTAAGTATAGCTCCCACATCCGAGTACATACAGGAATTTATATTTGGATTCACTGTTCACTTCTTCGGTTTATGAGAAATTGAACTATGTGAAAATATGTAGTAATCTCTTTATTTCAAGTCAAAATATAAGTCAACTTGGTATTTTCTCAGCGCTTTAGGTTCAATTGTAACTGTAATTGTAATTTTTCTCAGAAATTGTTGGTATTTTGTTGTAAAATGTATTGATAACATTGAAAACTCGATTTTAGCTGGGCCAAAACATTTGCAACTCTGATGAATTTAAAAAATATCGTTATTTTAGGCATCATAGTTTATATTTTTTTCGCAACGTTTTAGTATTCCTGAGTGTTAAGAGGTAATTTTAATAAATATGTAATAAAAAATTTTTAATATACGAGGGTGGTTCGGAAACTTCTTAACCTATCAATAAAAGAGAATAGTTAGTTTTTTTAACAATATTTTTATACCCTCCACCATAGTATGGAGGGTATATTAATTTTGTCATTCCGTTTGTAACTCATAGAAATATTTCCGACCCTGAAGTATATATATTCTTGATCAGGGTAAAATTCTAAGACGATCTAGCCATATAGGTCCATTTTTTTGGACAGCCCCCATATAAGGGTACCCCCAATTTTCGGTACTTTGGGGTTCTTGAGCGGGTTTTTCTACCAAATTCGCTGCAATTTGGTATTTTGTAGTCGTATGTGGTAAGAAATCTCCCCACCAAAAATTATTAATATTCGCCCCCCTTTTTGGGGTAGTCCCCATATAACCCCCTTTTTTATATTAAAATAGTTATCTGATTTGTTCCACGTTTTGGGTTTGGTTCTAACGCTCTGTTGTAATTATTTCTCCTGCGGAGTATATCGACATCAAAAAATAGAACGTAATGTTCGATAATGAGCTATATATGAACTATAGCTCGCATTTAGGCCTAGCTCCTAGAAGTGAACCGATATTCCCCATCTTCGAACTTGAACGAAGTTTGGAAGAAATAATATTTTCTGAAACTAATTTGGTCCAAAGAAACATGGGGTCTAGAACCATTTAATTGTGTCAAAGTGTATACACCCTCCTTAGCCATAAAGCTGATGGTATATTAACCATTAAAAATTTCTGAAATTTGTTTTATATTTTACATTATGGTTAACATAATCGGTTTGTAGAAATGTCGATATAGGTCCACTTTTTGTATTTTCCCTATATTTTCATTTCAAGTACCTGTCAGTATATCTATGGTGGAGGGTATCCAAAGTTCGGCCCGGTCGAACTTAACGCTTTTTCACTTGTTATTTTTAAATACAATCTCCTGAAACTGCAATACACTTAGCCCAACACTTTTCTAGCAATTCTATCCCTTGATTAAAATAGTATTCCTCAAGGTCTTTAAAAAAGTGGTTTACAACCGTAATTGCATCTTCATTTGAGGTAAAATGCTTTCTAGCAAGGTGTTTTAGATTTGGGAACATGTAAAAATCACTGGGAGCTAAAGGGTGGTCATGCAACTCGTACTTATTTCGTTGATTTTAGCCATTGTTAAAACACACTTGTGCGCTGGTGCGTTGTCTTGATGAAAAATTATTTTTTATCAAGACGTTTTTCATGAATTTGTACATTTAATTGATCCAAAAGGTTGCAATAGTACTCTGAATTTATTGTTTTACCCTTTTTGCAGATAGCCCATCAATAAAATATCTTTGAAGTCCCAAAAAAAAAAACCGTGCCATAACCTTGTTAGCCGATTGAATTGGTTTTGCCTTCCTTGAGGCACTTTCTCCAGCTTCAGTCTATTGTTTGGATTGTTTTTTTTTTTTGTCTCTGGAGTATAGTGGTGGATCCATATCTCATCAACAGTGATGGAGCGACGCTTAAACCCCATTTTAATTCGCTTAAAACCTTTCAAAATTCATTCTTATGCGTTTTTGATCGACTGTTAACAAATGCGGCACCCATCCTGCAGAAAGCTTTTTCATCTGTAATTCTTCATGCAAAATTAAATGGACTCGGATCATTTGAGATGCTCATGATATTATCAATGTCACGCTCTTTTATTCGCCGATCTTTTAATATCATATCATGCACAGAAATTATAGTTCTATTGTTGTTGTTATTTTTTGGACGTCCACTACATGGCTCATCTTCAATGCTTGTACGACCACGTTTAAATTCAGCAACCCATTTTTATACCCTTCACCACACTGTGGTACAGGGTATTATGTCTTTGTGCATATGTTTGTAACAGGCAAAAGGAAACGAGATAGACCCATAGTTCCTTTTGAGAATATGCATAGAATCACTTTCTGAGTCGATTTATGCATGTCCGTCCGTCCATCTGTCCGTCTGTCTGTCCATGTTAAATTGTAAACAAAGTACAGGTCGCATTTATAATCCGATTTGGATGAAATTTGGCATAGCTCATTTGTTTGGCCCAAGGACGAACCCTATTGAAATTGGGAAAAATCGGTTCAGGTTTAGATATAGCTCCCATATAAATTTTCGTCCGATTTAAGGTAAATGGTGCTCCAAAGACCCTATATATCTGTCGATTTGCACCAAATTTTGCACAACGTACTGTATTAAGCCTAGAGTGATGTCTGCCAAGATTCGTGAAAATCGGTCGAGATTTAGATATAGCTCCCATATATATTTCGATTTGCACGAAATTTGGTTTAACGTACTAAATTGGGCCTAAAATGATGTCTGTCAAGTTTCGTGATAATCGGTCCAGATTTAGATATAGCTCCCATATATAGTTTCGTCCGATTTCATGTAAATGGTGCACCAAAGTCCCTATCTACCTTTCGATTTGCACGAAATTTGGCATAGCGTAATGAATTGAGCCTAGAGTAATGTCTGCCAAGTTTCGAGAAAATCGGTTAAGATTTCTATATAGCTCCCATATATAGTTTCGTCCGATTTTACTGAAATGGTGCACCAAAGTCCCTATATGTTTCGATTTGCACGAAATTTGGCATTGCGTACTGAATTGAGCCTAGAGTGATGTTTGCCAAGTTTCGAGAAAATCGGTTCAGATTTAGATATAGCTCCCATATATATTTTCGACCGATTTTAGGTAAATGGTATGCCAAGGTCCCTATATATCTTTCGATTTGCGCGAAATTTGGCATACCGTACTGGATTGAGTCTAGAATGATGTGTGTAAAATTTTTTGAAAATCGGTTCAGATTTAGATATAGCTATCATATATAGTTTCGCCCGATTTTAGGTAAATGATGCACCAAAGTCCCTGAAAATCATTCGATTTGCACGAATTAAGTCTAGAATGACGTGTGGTAAGTTTCGTTCGGTTCTGATTTAGATATAGCTCCCATATATAGTTTCGACCGATTTTAGGTAAATGGTGCACCAAAGTCCCTGAAAATCATTCGATTTGCATGAATTTTGGCATAGCGTACTGAATTGAAACTAGAATGATGCGTGTAAAATTTCTTGAAAATCGGTTCAGATTTTGATATAGCTCCCATATATAGTTTCGCCCGATTTTAGGGAAATGGTATGCCAAAGTCCCTATATATCTTCCGATTTGCACGAAATTTGGCATACCGTACTGGATTGAATATCACACATCATTCTATGTGTATAAAATTTCCCATATATAGTTTCGGCCGATTTTTGGTAAATGGTGCACCAAAGTGCCTGAAAATCATTCGATTTGCACGAATTTCGGCATAGCGTAATGAATTAAGTCTAGAATGATGTGTGTAAAATTTTTTGAAAATCGGTACCGATTTAGATATAGCTCTCATATATATGTTCGTCCGATTATAAGTAGGACACAAAATATGACCATTAGGAACCAAACCTGCTGAAATTAGTATAATCTAACCTTTGACAAGTTTCGTTGAAATCGGATCATATTTGATATAGCTCCATATCTATTTTCATCCCATTTTAAGTAAATGGTGCACCAACTCCTCATGTTTGTAATATTGACAGAAATTTGCACAACGTACAAAATGGAGCATTTGCTTTAAATCGATTTACATAATTTTGTCCCATTGTAAGAAACGAATGGAATGTTTATGGATTGATCTAAGTCGGTTCACATTTAGATAAAGATCATATATATTAGAGTATACAATTTTATGTTAATGACCCTTCTGTTAGAATGTATTCGTTTAATATACCCATAGTGGTGAAGGGTATCATATAGTCGGCCCGTCCGACTTTACTACTTTCCTTACTGGTTTTCTACTACAACCGTGGCAAAAAATCAGAGTATATATTTATTATGAAAAAATATAGAAAACATACCAAATAACTTGACCATGCCTTTCGGTATTGATATACAAGTTTGTCCCTAACGAAATTTTACGATTCCTTATAAATAATTTTCCTTACATCCGTGAATTGAAAGGATACCTATTCTTATTTGTTTAATAAAGAAGGATACTCTTCAATCGATACGGACTGTATTCCACCACATGTTTTCATTTCGTTTCTTTTGTTTTGGCCTTTTATCTGGCCTCGCCGTTAACCACCTCCGTTTCCTTTTCCCTTAGAAAGCAAATGTTCTCTGGATTTTAATCATAATTTGTTTGTTTGTTTTTATCTACATTTTGCCAGACCCTCATTTTGGCGCTGACTACATGTTTCTCCCTCCGCGCGCTCTCTCTCTCTTCCATACTTATATTCCATCTGATGTGTTGTATATGCTTTGGTTGTTTTTTCATTTGGGTTTCGATTTTCATTATACCGTACTGGATTGAATATCACACATCATTCTATGTGTATAAAATTTCCCATATATAGTTTCGGCCGATTTTTGGTAAATGGTGCACCAAAGTGCCTGAAAATCATTCGATTTGCACGAATTTCGGCATAGCGTAATGAATTAAGTCTAGAATGATGTGTGTAAAATTTTTTGAAAATCGGTACCGATTTAGATATAGCTCTCATATATATGTTCGTCCGATTATAAGTAGGACACAAAATATGACCATTAGGAACCAAACCTGCTGAAATTAGTATAATCTAACCTTTGACAAGTTTCGTTGAAATCGGATCATATTTGATATAGCTCCATATCTATTTTCATCCCATTTTAAGTAAATGGTGCACCAACTCCTCATGTTTGTAATATTGACAGAAATTTGCACAACGTACAAAATGGAGCATTTGCTTTAAATCGATTTACATAATTTTGTCCCATTGTAAGAAACGAATGGAATGTTTATGGATTGATCTAAGTCGGTTCACATTTAGATAAAGATCATATATATTAGAGTATACAATTTTATGTTAATGACCCTTCTGTTAGAATGTATTCGTTTAATATACCCATAGTGGTGAAGGGTATCATATAGTCGGCCCGTCCGACTTTACTACTTTCCTTACTGGTTTTCTACTACAACCGTGGCAAAAAATCAGAGTATATATTTATTATGAAAAAATATAGAAAACATACCAAATAACTTGACCATGCCTTTCGGTATTGATATACAAGTTTGTCCCTAACGAAATTTTACGATTCCTTATAAATAATTTTCCTTACATCCGTGAATTGAAAGGATACCTATTCTTATTTGTTTAATAAAGAAGGATACTCTTCAATCGATACGGACTGTATTCCACCACATGTTTTCATTTCGTTTCTTTTGTTTTGGCCTTTTATCTGGCCTCGCCGTTAACCACCTCCGTTTCCTTTTCCCTTAGAAAGCAAATGTTCTCTGGATTTTAATCATAATTTGTTTGTTTGTTTTTATCTACATTTTGCCAGACCCTCATTTTGGCGCTGACTACATGTTTCTCCCTCCGCGCGCTCTCTCTCTCTTCCATACTTATATTCCATCTGATGTGTTGTATATGCTTTGGTTGTTTTTTCATTTGGGTTTCGATTTTCATTATCAACAAAAAAGAACAACAAAAAGAAATTGCATGAGTATTTCTGGGGTTTTGTTTTGTTCTGCTATTTCGTATCGTAATTTTGTGTTTCTTTTTTGTTTACGTCTTGAGATTTTAATGTTATGCCACTGGGCCCCAGTTCATTCAATTGTGTGACATACTTACACATGTAGTATATATGTATGTATATAGGCACGTCACTTGGCTGGGTCTGCTTGTAATTCGCCTGGTATCTTATTTTGACATTAGATTTTCTCCAAAGTAGGTTTATTGCTTTTCATATCCATCTTTTGTGATGTTAGACAGAGGACGAAGAGGATACGATACGAAATGGAGATATTCTTTTAAATGTTTGGAAACGGCCAACCATTTGTTGGTAGCTAATGTGAAACTACCTATGTATGTGTATTCATTTGTTTGAAGGACAGAAACTTTATTAAGATTTTTCTCTGTTTCGTAGTTTCCCTATGTCCTTTATAAGGGATCAACATTTATTCACACACACATACATATCTATATGGATTTTGCATATTTTTTTCTTTTTGTTTTCTTCTTTTTTTCCTCTGCTGTTCATTTGTAGGATTTTATCAGCGATTACTGGCATTCTCTTCTCATACCGACAACATGTGCAGATTATTTGGGATTTAGAATGTGTGAATGAGAAAAGTTTTCTGTTTTCTGCGTTGTTTTGTTCATTTTGATTTCGTGTGGCCACTGTGAACAATTAACCAGAATGGATTGCATGTAATAAAGATTTATTAAGAGAATTTGTTTGTTAATTATATTTGATTTACACACGAACTGTTTATTAACAGTTTGATATACAGATGTTAACGGTATTTACGTTAACTCCGACTATTTAAGTTAATTTTGAGATGATGGTAAAATGCTATGGGATTTCATGTTGTATTGAATGAGCTTTATATTAAAACGTTGACAGGATGAAATATAATATATGAAATGAGGATTTCTGGAAGATATTTTAAAACATTCGTATAATATTGTTCTTACTTGGTGCCAAAATCGTATTTGTGATTTACTTTGAAAAATAGTCATACGCGGAACCTATGAACTATTTCGTAACGAACGAAGCACAACATTACACCTTGGAAACGCTGCGAATCTATACTGTTTATATATTTTGTTTCATAACCCATAGAATGAAATGTTATATGTTTCTTGGCACAAAATTTCCAACCCTGCTGGGGGCACTGCGAATATGTTTCTTGACACAAAATTCCCAACCCTGTTCATATCATCCACCATGAAAATATGGGCCAGCATGAAATATTCTGACAATACCCTTGAAACTAAAAATGCGGCGAACAGATTACCATAAATGAAGCGGGCCTTCATACTGGCAATGTGTCGAAGAAAATCGTCTGTGAAGAAATGTTTTCCCTTTAACACTAGATTTACGGATGTTGTGTATATACCAATTTTTACCAATGTGAGTCAATTTGACTCATACAAAGACAGCCGTTCCAATTCAATTTAACTAAAATATTCATTATCAGAAAACTCACAGAAAACGTTTTTACATATAAACTCAATTTTCATACACGCAGCCTATAGGAAGAAATTTCTGGCTGTCTGACTGGATGCTGCGTACGATAGCTTTCGAAAGGAGATACTGATTTAATCAACATTTTGCACAACGTTACATTTCTTACAGGTATAATTTAAACTTGAAGATCAGACCAGTCCTTCTGTAACTTCCATACAAATTGTCAAAACTTAGCTCAAAGATAATAATATCATGAGAAAGGATCTGTTTACAATTTAATATTTTTACTAAAACAATATATTAGGTTGGGGGGAAAAAAAATCCATTATTTTTATATGAATCACTTATATAGAATCACTTTCTAAGTCGATTTATGTATATCCGCCCGTCCGTTAGTTATAGCTTTAGATATAGCTCCATATATATTTTCGTCCGATTTAAGGTAAATGGTGCACTAAAGTCCCTGGAAATCTTTTGATCTGTGCACGAAATTTGGCACAGATTTATGAATAAGATCGAGAATGATGTCTGCCGAGTTTCGTGAAAATCGGTTCAGATTTAGATACAGCTCCCATATGTATTTTCATCCGATTTAAGGTAATTGTTGCACCCTATATATCTTTCGATTTGCACGAATTTTGGTATAGGGTACTGAATTAAGTCTAGAATGATGTTGCTAAGTGGTGAAGGGTATCATATAGTCGGCCCAGTCCGACTTTACTACTTTCCTTACTATTTATACCCTTCACCACACTGTGGTACAGGGTATTATGTCTTTGTGCATATGTTTGAAACAGGCAAAAGGAAACGAGATAGACACATGGTTCCTTTTGAGAATATGCATAGAATCACTCTCTGAGTCGATTTATGCATGTCCGTTTGTCCGTCCGTCTGTAGATGTTAAATTGTAAACAAAGTACAGGTCGCATTTATGATCCGATTTGGATGTAATTTGGCACAAGTCACTTAGTTGGCCCAAGGACGAACCCTATTGAAATTGGGTAAAATCGGTTCAGATTTAGATATAGCTCCCATATATATTTTCGTCCGATTTAATGTAAACGGTCTCTATATATCTTTCGATTTGCACGAAATTTGGCACATCGTAATGAATTAGGTCTAGAATGATGTGTGTAAAATTTCATAAAAATCGGTTCAGATTTAGATATAGCTCCCATATATATTTTCGTCCGATTTAAGGTAAATTGTGCACCAAAGTCCCTATATATCTTTCGATTTGCATGAAATTTGGCAGAGAGTAATGAATTTGGTGTGCTATGTTTCGTGAAAATCGGTTCAGATTTAGATATAGCTCCCATATATAGTTTTTTCCGATTCTATGTAAATGGTGCACCAAAGTTCCTATATACTTTTCGATTTGCATGAAATTTCGCACAGCGTACTGAATTAAGTCTTGATTGATGTGTGCTAAGTTTCGGAAAAAATTGGACCCGAGAAAAAAGGTATTTTTTTTTGTTCATTTTACCACCTAAATATTAAGCGATCATTACAAAAAACTATAGGCTTTTGGCCAGAAACGAACCAACGATACAAATTTCGACGATCGGTCCATAACTGCGGCCTGCGATTTGATAACAAATTATAATGCATATATGGACGGACTCAGCTACTCAATATATCGCTATACTTAAAGTTTCGAAATTTACTCGTGACCTTTGTATGGAGACTATGTTGGAACATGGACTTATATTAAGGGAAAGTCACATTAAAAAAATCAAAAATTTGTATTCTGTTTTTCTATGAAATTACAACCTACACTAATTCAAGAATGCCCCTTTGAAATTTTAAATGAAAATCTGAACAACTCTTGAAGATATAGCCGATTTATTGTGTCAACATCAAGCGACGGCAGAGTGCTTCTCGAAACAGTTTTTTTTTACCAATGGCGGGCACGATAACTCAAAAACTAATAATCCAATCCGATCCATTTTCAGTAACCGGAAATCATTTCAGTAACCGGAAATCATGCCGTCTAAAAGAATGACCTTTCGTTAATTACAAAAACAACATCCTTTAAGTCTTCAAGTGTTTATATACTACCTTACAAGTCATTAATGTAGAAATGTGAAGATGTTAATTACAAACCAAGGTTCCGGAATGATTATATGTAGACTATTATGATCATGGACCATGTAATGAGAAATAAACCACATATATATATATATATATATATATGTCAATGTTACTAAAAGCATATGAAATCCTGAAAATACCGAAAAATTTGAGGTACCGTTATTTGGAGTATCCAAATATCAAATATAAATTAGTGCCTAAAATCCCTAGAACGGTCATAACACGAAACTTAGGGGGAATTTTTAACCAATGAGAATTACGTACTTATGAAATAATCAAATTTGAAATATTCCGTTATCTACGATCTACGATTCTGTCAAGTCGAATGAGGATTCTCTTTGCAAAACATATAGACCTTCTATTTTGAGTCCTCATGCGATTTCTGTCTTTGTTTTATTGAACATTAAACTAAATACCACAATACGAAAAACGTATAAATTAAGTTTATACATTCGCACCGTGTGTAGGGACATTATTCAAATCGGTATACAATACAGGTTTACATCGGGATACAATACACGTGACAATCTTTAAAAATTAAAAAAAACTAGTAAGTATAAGGATTGTGTATGAAATACTAGTGCTGGAACACGGAACATAAAGGGAAATCATCTTAAGGTGCCATGTTAAATCCATGGTTAATATAGAGTTTTCGTCATTATAAACATTGATATATTTTTTGGACATTAAAACCATACCATCCTTACCCATTTAACGTCAGTGGAAATTCTCAATACTAAAATCTCTCTTGAATTACCTCTTAAAATTCTCCCGGTTGGTTACACCGTTAGGTCTTCTTTATTGACATCCTAACATAATTCTTATTTGAATCAAGAGGTGGCCATTCTAAATTTTATTACTAAAAATATCATTACTTGAAGGACCGCTTAAAATCGTCTTTATATCTATTCCTGATAATTCTTTCATAAAAAAGCTGAAATTCTCTTGTTGACAAACTCACACACACACAGCCACACTTCAACTTTTATTTTTATATTGTATTCCATTATCCTTAATGACTCATCTCTGCAGTTATATCCTTCTATTTCTTGCTTTTTGTCTTTCCTACAAACACTTCATCCCAATGTTAATGGGTCCTGTCACTTTACAACTTTTTTATGCTGCATTCACAGCCAGGCAGCCAGCCATTCAGCCAGCGTTCTTCGTTCGGCTAAGAACTTTCTTTTAATGAAATCAACAACACAGCAATTTTCTTGCCGTCCATCCAAATGAGACACGCTAAGGCGAAACACGACCATAAAACTAATGGAGACAAGAAACGAAACAAGAACGACAGAGCACGAACACAAGAAAGAAAAATGAAGAAGCAAATAGTCAGTTGTATTACAATGCATGAAATTCAAGACAAGGGTCAAAGTTCATTATCATGACAATAATGACGGCAATGATAAAGCATATTTACGCTGAGACGTCACCGTGTATCATGTTGTCGTTGTTGTTGCTGCTGTCTCGTAGGGATATATGGTGACTTCTTGTGCAATAGAGAGAGGTGTGTTGGTGTGTCAATGAATGGAAAACAGCTTTCCAGAATTCACATCTTCGAAGGCGGCATCAGCATGACTTTGAGAATTATCTGCTACTTAGCAAAAATTAGTTTCATTTTAAAAATGCAAAAGACGAACAAGAAGAAGAAGTCGGGTATGAATTTTAATTAATTTCTGTTCATTATGTCGGATGATGAGTTTTAATTCGTAGAACAGGTGTTGCAAGCACGTCCGTTTAAACGTTTAATGGAGAGATAAATTGCGTTTCGCGCGAGAATATGTGCAGATGTTTGGAAATAGAGATTTTTTTATGTTTAGCCAGCCGTATAAATAATGGGGGCGTTAATTTGAATAGACAACAGGGACTAATGAATTGACAGAATTTCGATGTTCTGCAAAGGAAATGATTTTAACGCCTTGTAATGGTGCTTGAAGAAACATCCTTAAAAAACCACGCCTTGTAATGGTCCTTGAAGAAACATCCTTAAAACAACCACGCCTTGTAATGGTCCTTGAAGAAATATCCTTAAAAAAACCACGACTTGTAATGGTCCTTGAAAAAATATCCTAAAAACAACCACGCCTTGTAATGGTCCTAGAAAAAATATCCTTAAAACGACCACGCCTTGTAATGGTCCTTGAAAAAATATTCTAAAAACAACCACGCCTTGTAATGGTCCTTGAAAAAATATCCTTAAAACAACCAC
Source organism: Musca vetustissima (assembly GCF_032173495.1). Taxonomy (NCBI): domain Eukaryota; kingdom Metazoa; phylum Arthropoda; class Insecta; order Diptera; family Muscidae; genus Musca; species Musca vetustissima. The sequence continues at coordinate 14,532 of NW_026882495.1, forward strand.
GCCTTGTAATGGTCCTAGAAAAAATATAATTAAAACAACCACGCCTTGTAATGGTCCTAGAAAAAATATCCTTAAAACACCACGCCTTGTAAGGGTCTTAGAAAAATATCCAAAAAACAACCACGCCTTATAATGGTCCTAGAGAAATTTATCCATAAATCAACCACTCCTTGTAATGGTCCTTGAAAAAAATATTCTTAAAAAATCCATGCCTGGTAATGGTCCTTGAAAAATACCCTTAAAACGACCACGCCTTGTAAGGATCCTTGAAAAATATTCTTAAAACAACCACACCTTTGAAAAAATATCCTTAAAAACATCCACGCCTTGTAAGGTCCTTGGAAAAATATTCTTAAAAACATCCACGCCTTGTAATGGTCCTTGGAAAAATATCCTTAAAAACATCCACGCCTTGTAATGGTTCTTGGAAAAAATATCTTTAAAAACATCCATGCCTTGTAATGGTCCTTGAAAAATATCCTGAAAACTGCCACGCCTTGTAAGGGTCCTAGAAAAAATATCCTAAAAACAACCACGCCTTATAATGGTCCTAGAAAAAATATCCCTAAAACAACCACTCCTTGTAATGGTCCTTGAAAAAAATGTTCTTAAAAAACCCATACCTGGTAATGGTCCTTGAAAAATACCCTTAAAAGGACCACGCCTTGTAATGGTCCTTGAAAAAAATATTCTTAAAAAACCCATACCTGGTAATGGTCCTTGAAAAATACCCTTAAAAGGACCACGCCTTGTAAGGATCCTTGAAAAATATTCTTAAAACAACCACACCTTTGAAAAAATATCCTTAAAAACATCCACGCCGTATAATGGTCCTTCGAAAAAATATCCTTAAAAACATCCACGCCTTGTAATGGTCCTTCGAAAAAATATCTTTAAAAACATCCACACCTTGTAATGGTCCTTGGAAAAAATATCCTTAAAAACATCCACGCCCTTTAGTGGTCCTTGGAAAAGATATCCTTAAAAACATCCACGTCTTTTAATGGTCCTTGGATAAAATATCCTTGTAATAGTCCTTGAAAAAAATATTGTTTAAAAAATCCACGTAATGTTTTTTGAAAAAATATTCTTTAAAAAATCCACGCCTTCTAATGGTTCTTGAAAAAATATTGTTTAAAAAATACACACCTTGTAATGGTCCTTGAAAAAAAACATTCTCCTTATAATGGTACTTAAAAAATATTCTTTGAAAAAAATTTTATTCCATTGCATATTTTTTTGTTTGCATTCCAGTAAACCCTTCTCCCCTGAACACTCTATGTGTGTGGGTGTGTATGTCTGTGTTCATCCTTTGTAATATCCTTTAGCAATAATCCAACTATTTAATCATCTTTATAAGTAGCAATGATTTCAGACAACAATAGAATTATTATCCACAACAACAGCAGTTTTAAATAAATTAATTGGGTGTTAAACAAAAGTCAACATAGCATGAAATTCGAAAAGCAGTATTCTTTACTTAAGAGATTTGCCCCCAAAATAGAAAGCAATCTTGTTCACCAAATCTACGTTATTGTTTTGTGTAAATTCTCAGAGGACGATGGTCCTTGAAATTTACATTTTTGTTTCTAGTTGGAAATTGAAAAGTTCCATTAGGACAAAGACAAACACTTGGAGAAGCATTTGTGCGACCATAACAATATCGTCCTGCTATCGTCACTATCACCACCTCCACCATCATCAGCAGTACCACCACCACTACTGCTGCTGCTGCAGCACTATAACGGATTAGTTTAATTTGTGAATTGTTTATAATGAATTTTCAAGCTTTTGTTGTTGCTGTTGTGTAGCACTCACTGGCCGAGAACACGATTTTTACTGCAAAATGCATTGGTAAAAGTTTTGCCAATATAACGAAGAAACCATCTCCGCCACAGAATACAAAAATATCCTTCCGCAGTGGCACAATGGTTATTGTGGTTGTAGTTGTTTTCCTTTTTCCTGAATGAATATTGGACGGCTTGGAGAAACACCAGAGAACAACATAACGTGCAAAACATCTGGAACCAAATTTAATTTATACATAAATGTTATTTGCACAGTGGGGAGTTTTTTGGAGTAAACATCAATGTTATTTGAAGAAATATTCACTCCTCGAAAAAATATTTCAAGAATAGACTTTATAAATAGTCACCGCAAAAATATTTGTAAAAAGTTCGTGAAAAAACAACAGTCCTAGAAAAAAATAGTACTTAAAAAAATAAAAAAGTCCTTGAAAAAATATTCTTTAAAAAATCCATGCCTTATTAAGGACCTTAACAAAGGTCCTTGGAAAAATATTCTTTAAAAAGTCCATGCCTTGTTGTGGCCTTGAGAAAATATTCTTTAAAAAGTCCATGCCTTACTAAGGACCTTATCATAGGTCCTTGAAAAAATATTCTTTAAAAAATCCACACCTTATAAAGGACCTTATCAAAGGTCCTTAAAAAAATATTATTTAAAAAATCCTCAACTTATTAAGGTCCTTGAAAAAATATTCTTTAAAAAATCCACGCCTTATTAAGGACCATACAAAGATTTTTAAAAAATCCACGCCTTATTAAGGACCTTGATACAAAATCTACGCCTTGTATAGTCCTTGAAAAAATATTCTTTTAAAAATCCTTGTTATATGGTTTGAACAAATATTATTTAAAAATCCACGCCGTTAACAATCATAAAAATATTTTTAAACCAGTGAGCGGAGCAGTATAGTCGGACGGGGCTGATCATATGATACCCTACACAACTTCCACGAAAATCTAACTTTCTGCGGTGAATTTCTGAGTTTGGGCCATATTTCGCGATGTTTGCACCCTCTTGACCGACTAAAGGTCAACAAATATTACTAATATTCAATTGTGATGTTCGGCTTTCAATTGTAGCACATAGATCGACTCGAAAGAAACACAAAAAATTAAGTTTTCGGTCCACTTTATCCCAAAATTATAATCTGATCATCATCGAAAATTATAGGCGTTGTCCTTGACCATAACTGGAACCTCATGGGAAATTTCAAACCCATCAGCGCTATATTCCTCCCTCTAGTATGTTAATTGCTTACTAAATAATATCTGAATACGTAAGCACCTGTAAATATTTAAGTGTAACTCCCACATCCGAGTACATACGACAATATAATTGGTATCAATTTAAAGGCCAACCACTCCTCTTGGATATATTATCAACATCTCGGGTCTGTGTCCTTTAGAAGTAAATATATACGCCATAGAATATAAATTTTGTAATTTTTCACACAAAAGTGAGGATCCATTTGACCCGCTAAAAATTCTTTGGCCCCTTCTCCATGTAAAATTTCACGATGTTCGGGCCATAATTGCGGCCTATGGAGCGACCAGAAAAACCGACAAAAATTTAGTATTTGGTCCATTTCATCCCCTAAATATTAACCGATCTTTTCCAAAAACAATAGGGGCCTTCATTGGACCGAACCCATCCTACATGCAAAATTTCGTGAAGATTGGTCCATAACTGTAGCCTGTATCGTGGTTACAAATTATAATGGACAGACGGACGGACACACATGTCTAGATCGATTCAGCTTGTCGAGATATGACGATCGGTATACTTAAAGGTGGGTCTAGGACCAATATTTCGTGGCGTTACAAACTTTCGGGGCTGCACAAAGCTATAATACCCTGACGACATAGTTGTGTAGGTATAAAAATCCATGATTTTAATAGTGTTTGAAAAACTATTCTTTGCAAATCTTAAATAGTCCTTAAAACCCCATATTATTAAAAGTCATTGAAAAAATATTCTTTAAAAACCACGCCTTATTAAAGGTCCTTGAAAAAATATTCTTTAACAATATTACTTAAAAAACTATGCCTTGTAAAACGGTCCTTAAAAAATATTCTTTAAAAAATCTAAATTATTAATAGTCCTTGAAAAATATTTTTAAAAAATTCACCTCATAAATATTCCTTGAAAAAATATTCTTTAAAAAATCCTCGCCCTGTAATGGTCATTGAAAAAAAAACATCCTTTAAAAATTTACGTATTTTAAAGGTCCTTAAAGATATTCTTCTAAAAATCGACGCCTTATAAAAGGTCTCTAAAAAATCTTTACAAAACCCACCCCTTATAGAAGGTCCATAAGAATATTCTTCAAAAAATCCACGCCTTGTAATGGCCCTTGAAAACCATTCCTTAAAAAATTCACGCCTTGAATAGCCCCCTTCGACTTCATAGATTCCGATCCTTTTCAGAAAAATTCACACATTTCATGATTTATTATGTCGGTTATTTAGCAGAGCTTTCTTCCAACGAAATCGATTATTTTACCATTGTTTTTATATCCCCTTGCCTTGTTTCCATAAGCTTTTCTTTCTCTACACCGCAAATTTTTATTTCCAAGAAAAAAATTCACTTATTTTACTACGATTTTTTTCTTTTCTTCAAACAATACAAGACGGATACCCAGCCCCCCGCCTTACTATTAAAAACAAAATGCGTTAAACTTAACCGATTTCAGTTTGCAAAAAAAGTTCTTGTTTTCTTCTCCGTTGTTAAGAGTGAATGTTGGCTTCCCAGTTTTTTTCCTTTTCTTGTTATTTGGTTGGCGGTTTTATGAAAATTAAACTTCTCCTTGTCTTGGCCATGATTAAAATGTTATGCAAGAGGCTTAATTGAAATTTCCGTCTGTCAAGAAAAGTTAATTTTCTTTGAATACAGTTGTTGGGCTCACAAACTATTGTTTTTTGTTCTCTGGTGTTCACAATCTGTACTTTTTCTTGTAAGTTAGGCAAAGTAGTTTTCTAAATAGAATAATGTTTAAGAAGGTATATTAATGTATTCTGGTGTATATAATTTATGCTAAATTATAAGTTTCAAAAGAAAAGGGGTAAAAAGGTAAAAATTTTAAATTTTACCACAAAATGTGGCGACCTGTCCTAAAAGAAAATTTTAATAGAAATGTGAAAGTCGTAAAGATTGTGGCGTCATCCTGGGTTTTGTACATATTTGTTTATTTGTTCAGGGGCTGATTTTTTTCAAGCACCATTACAAGCCGTGGATTGTTTAAAGAATATTTTTTCAACCGACCTGCACAAGGCGTGGATTTTTGTAAAGAATATTTTTTCAACCGACCTGCACAAGGCGTGGATTTTTTAAAGAATATTTTTTCAACCGACCTGCACAAGGCGTGGATTTTTTAAAGAATATTTTTTCAACCGACCTGCACAAGGCGTGGATTTTTGTAAAGAATATTTTTTCAAACGACCTGTACAAGGCGTGGATTTTTTAAAGAATATTTTTTCAGTCGGCCATTACAAGGCGTGGATTTTTTAAAGAATATTTTTCCCACCGACAATTACAAGGCGTGGATTTTTTTAAAGAATATTTTTTTCAACCGACCATTACAAGGCGTGGATTTTTTTAAAGAATATTTTTTCAACCGACCTGCACAAGGCGTGGATTTTTTAAAGAATATTTTTTCAACCGACCTGCACAAGGCGTGGATTTTTTAAAGAATATTTTTTCAACCGACCTGCACAAGGCGTGGATTTTTTAAAGAATATTTTTTCAACCGACCATTACAAGGCGTGGATTTTTTAAAAGAATATTTTTTAAACCGACAAGGCGTGGATTTTTTAAAGAATATTTTTTCAACCGACCTGTACAAGGCGTGGATTTTTTAAAGAATATTTTTTCAACCGACCTGCACAAGGCGTGGATTTTTTAAAGAATATTTTTTCAACCGACCTGCACATGGCGTGGATTTTTTAAAGAATATTTTTTCAACCGACCTGCACATGGCGTGGATTTTTTAAAGAATATTTTTTCAACCGACCTGTACAAGGCGTGGATTTTTTAAAGAATATTTTTTCAACCGACCATTACAAGGCGTGGATTTTTTAAAGAATATTTTTTCAACCGACCTGCACAAGGCGTGGATTTTTTAAAGAATATTTTTTCAACCGACCTGTACAAGGCGTGGATTTTTTAAAGAATATTTTTTCAACCGACCTGCACAAGGCGTGGATTTTTTAAAGAATATTTTTTCAACCGACCTGCACATGGCGTGGATTTTTTAAAGAATATTTTTTCAACCGACCTGCACAAGGCGTGGATTTTTGTAAAGAATATTTTTTCAAACGACCTGTACAAGGCGTGGATTTTTTAAAGAATATTTTTTCAGTCGGCCATTACAAGGCGTGGATTTTTTAAAGAATATTTTTCCCACCGACAATTACAAGGCGTGGATTTTTTTAAAGAATATTTTTTTCAACCGACCATTACAAGGCGTGGATTTTTTTAAAGAATATTTTTTCAACCGACCTGCACAAGGCGTGGATTTTTTAAAGAATATTTTTTCAACCGACCTGCACAAGGCGTGGATTTTTTAAAGAATATTTTTTCAACCGGCCTGCACAAGGCGTGGATTTTTTAAAGAATATTTTTTCAACCGACCATTACAAGGCGTGGATTTTTTAAAAGAATATTTTTTAAACCGACAAGGCGTGGATTTTTTAAAGAATATTTTTTCAACCGACCTGTACAAGGCGTGGATTTTTTAAAGAATATTTTTTCAACCGACCTGCACAAGGCGTGGATTTTTTAAAGAATATTTTTTCAACCGACCTGCACATGGCGTGGATTTTTTAAAGAATATTTTTTCAACCGACCTGCACATGGCGTGGATTTTTTAAAGAATATTTTTTCAACCGACCTGTACAAGGCGTGGATTTTTTAAAGAATATTTTTTCAACCGACCATTACAAGGCGTGGATTTTTTAAAGAATATTTTTTCAACCGACCTGCACAAGGCGTGGATTTTTTAAAGAATATTTTTTCAACCGACCTGCACATGGCAATGTATTTTTTGTTACAACAAATTATTCAGCAAACTAATAAAATGTGCGCATAATAAAAATAGTATGCAAAACTATAACTAATATTCAAGAAAAAAATCCTCACCAACACCCTTTATTTCTTTGTTATAAAATTGCGAGGAAAAAATATAAATTGTAAAATACATCTTCAAGTTATTAAGTCTTTCTTTCTGTATAAAATGAATGAAAAACTAAAATAAAAAACTCCCTAAAATAACCAAAAGCAAAAGCAGAAATCTGAAGAAGAACAACAAAATAAAATAAAAAAATAAGAATGATGATAAACATTTCAGCTTAACTACATCCGGCTTTCATTTCATGGCCAACGAAACAGCCACCACTCATCGACATCATCAGCAGCACCAACATCACGTAACTTTGAAAAGTAGAAACGTAAAACTTTTATGACAGCATAGCGTGGAGAAAACAAAAAAGGAGAGAAAAATAACTGAAAGCTAAAGTTTATTTATCCTGCTGCTTCTGCTTATGATGCAGCAAACACATTTTATGGAAAATAGCATATTCGTGTTTTATAATTTGGATTGTTCACTTCTTCGCCGTTCTTTTGTTTTTTTTTTTGGTTTTTTGTTTGCTTCTTTTTTTCTCCTTCGAAATAAGTCATTACAAGTTAAGGATTTGTAAACAGTTTGCGATAAAACGTAAAGGAGGTGGTTAATTTATAAAAACTGGGGGATTTGTTTGTCAAAAGAATTTGATGGAATGTGTAAAGTTTTTTTTTTTTGGGAATGTGTCTGAAATGCAAAGAAATGTATTTTTTACCGAAATTTTACAAATTTGTTCTTAGCAACAATTTGTTGAAGATAAGTTGTTTGGATATAAATCATTGGCGATATATAGAAATATACAATTTATAGAAGCACCCGCAAAATAATTATGTAATTCTTCATCGACAAATAAATGTATTTTTTATTTTTGATCAAAACGTTAGTAGTTTTAAAATTATCGTCCATAATAAAACACTTAAGATGGGCGAATATAAACACTAGGTATAAGAGGGTAACAATTGATTACAAATCCTATTCTGAACATTAAGTTCATAAGTTAGATCGTGAACATGTTCGTATGGTAATTTTCACAACTTTCGACGGGGATCCGAAAATGACTCGTGTCGATTGGAAAAAGTACGTAAAATGTAGGTCTTCTTCTACGAAGAAGCATGTCGGAACAAATGGTCACCTATTTCTTCATATGGTGTTTGTTCCACTTTAGCTACGAAGGTAGGTCAATTTGGAGTGATACACTGCAATTAATATGTCCGAAGTTTTTGGAAGAAATTCGAAAAGAAAAAAGTGAAGCGAATCATTGTGCAGTGTAATCCGCCGTACAGCTCTAATTTTTGTCGCCAAAGCGTTCAAAACCTATGTTTGGAGGTGTCTCAATTGGAGTGAAAAAAAATGGTTAGGTGTGAGCGGCAGAAATTTTAAGCCCCACCCACACGTGGGCCGCATTCACAATCGGGACATTTATATAGGGACTATGTTATGGTGTTATCTGATAGTAGGTTATTCATTCTCCGAAAAAAGTGTGTTCCAAATTTCAGGCACTCTAGTTGGAAAACGTAAACTGGGCTTTTTTTCAGTTTATTTTTTATTCGTAATCCGATGTCAAATTATTGCCTTACTTACTTAGCTGGCTTATGACAAAACGGTAGTTCCATAAACCGAGCTTAAAAAAAAGATTTTCAAGCGCGTCTATCTTTTGCTCATCTCATCCAATTTGAAAGGCCATTTTCCGAGATGTTGTCTTCCACTTGATCTTTCCATCGGATTCGTGGCCTTCCCCTTATGTGTGAGCCATCACTTGGCTCGCTTTTATATGACCTTTGAGCTGGGGGAATTTTCATCCATTCTCACAACATGGCCGCTGCAGCTCGATACTTCTGACTATGTCGATTTCCGAGAATAGATGGTATAGCTCATGGTTCATTCGAAGCCGATATTCACCATCGACGCAGATCGGCCCATAGATCTTTCGGAGAATTTTTCTCTCAAACACTCCAAGTGCCCATGCTTCGGATCCATAAGGGCAATATCAGCGTCTTGTAGAGAGTGTATTTGGTCTGGCGAGAGGCGACCTTGCTTTTGAGTTGCTTACTCAGACCATAGCAGCGTCTGTTGGACAGCACTATTCTCCTCCGGATTTCAAAGCTGATGTTATTAGTTTTGTTTATGACGGTACCGAGGTATATAAAATCGTTTACTACATAGAAGCTGTAGTTTTCTAGTTCCATAGTTGGTTCGAGTCTACTGGACGTCTTGCTCGTTGATACCATCAGATTGGTCTTTTCGCCATTTACTGCCAGTCCCATTCTGGCAGACTCCTTCTCAATTCGTTCAAAGGTGACTTTTAACGATTACCAATGTTCGATCCATGATGTCGTCGGCGTAGGTGAGTAACGTATGCCGTTTGCTGTCATTTCTTTCACATTTGCATCTCGTATGACTTTTCCCAGCAGGATGTTAAAAAGGTCACACGACAAACTCTCACCTTGTCTGAATCCTCGTTCGGTATTAAAGAGCTCCGAGAGGCCTTTTCCGACGTTAACTGATGACCTTGTGTCAGTTAAAGTTATCGCGTTAAAGTTATCAGTTAAAGTTATTATAATGGACGAATAGGTGGAATGTGTCGATGTGTTTTTCGTGGGTTTTACCAGGCTCTGGCGCAGAGTGAAAGTCTGGTCAATGGTGGATTTGTCACGCAGCACGCTGGATAGCACTTAATATGCGATAGCGGGAGACTTATTCCTCTATAGTTGGCACATATATTGTCTCCTTTTTTGTGCATGGGGCACAGAATACTGAGGTTCCAATTATTGGGCATGCATCCCTCTAGCCAAATTGTACTAATCAGCTGATGCATGCTCCTTACCAGCATCGGACCACCAATCTTGAATAGTTCGGCAGGTAATTCATCGGCACTTGCTGCTTTATTATTTTTCAGCCGATTGATTGTTATTCTGACCTCATCTTGTCTAGGTGGTATGCACTTTAAACCACCAACTCTTATTGGTTCTGGGGTATCTTCTTCACCTCCACTGTTTGATATCAGAAGCTTTTCAAAATTATCCTTTCAGATCCTCAACACGCTGCCTGTATCTGTGACCAGGTTTGCTTCTTCATCTCTACAGGAGGATGTGATTGCACCAAAGCCTTCGGTTTGGTGTTTTACTAGTTGGTAACATTTCCGGACTTCATTCTGACTCCTGTACGTCTCGATTTTCTAACGCAAACGTTTTTCTTGTTCTTTTTTCTGAAATGATGTTTCTCCTCTCCCCTTTTCTCCCGATAATTCTACATCGCATTACGTGTTGCTACTGTCTGCTGCATTGCCCCATACGCTGCGTTTTTCACATCTTGATGGTGGTTTTTGGTACCAAATTGTTGCTTTTGCTGCAGTTCGTAGGGAATGGGCAATTCTTTGCCATTGTGCTTCTTTACTATTATCGGGACAAGAAGTGCTTCCGTCAAGCAGGTGGGTATGTTGAGCGGAGTAGGCTTCTGCTTCCTGATGTGTTTGCAGCTTTTCACGTCGAGTTTCCGTGTTTCGTTAGATCGCACCTTTGCTGGTACTTTAAAACGAATGCGAACCTTGGCTGCTGCAAGGTAGTAGTGCAAATCGATATTTGCTCCTTGTATCGATCGAACGTCTAATACACTGGATGAATGCCTTCCGTAACATGATCAATTTGATTTTTCGTTGCTTGATCAGGAGAAATCCATGTGGCCTTGTGTATATCGAGATGCTTGAATATGGTGCTGGTAACTACCATGTTTTTTTTTGCTGCTGTGAAGTCAATCAACCTCATGCCATTGTCGGATGTTTCTTCATGAAGGCTGAATTTTCCGAAGGTGGGGCCAAAGATATTTTCCCTTCCAATTTTTGCATTAAAATCTCCTAGCAGAACTTTAATGTCATGGCCAGGGCAGCGGTCATATGCTGTTTCTAGGTACTAGTAAAATATGTCTTTGGTCTGTTTATCTTTATTTTCGGTCGGAGCATGGGCGCAAATGAGACTTTTATACGGATTATAGCAATTCGCTCATCTACTGAAGTGAATCTGGAGACGAAGTCTTTTATTCTCCTGTTAACCATAAATCCGCAGCCAAATTCATGTCTCGTTTCATGGCAGCTATAATACAGGGCGTAATCATCTGATTTACTTACGCCAGTCCCTTTCCATCGCATTTCCTGTAAGGCAATAATATCGGCTTTGTACTTCTTGAGTACATCCGCCAAAGTCCAAGTGCAGATTGGCAGATCGTGGTCCTTAATACGTTTGCGGGGGTCGTCAACGTTAGGGGGGTTTGTTTTTATTTTTTTTTCGAGAGTGGGCAACTAACCCGACGCCTCAAACCATTTTTAACCGATTTCTTCTTACACATACATTTGTCATTATTTACAGCATCCTAACCATTTCTATCTAAATTTTTGTATCGTCCTTTAAATTGATGATGAACTTGTTTAATTGTGACATTGCTAGTTGCAATTGAACAATTCCCATGTATTTGAGCATGTAATTGCATTTAAATCTCTTTATCATACCAGAAAATCTTTGCTGTTGACAACATTTGTCATACATGCAGACATACAAAAAGACATGTGTATGTATGTATGCATGTACACTGTTCTATTATACACGTGTATCTTTTGTTAGTTTCCAATCAATTCTGATAGCTTGTTGAGCTCTTTCGTTCGACTTTTTTTGCTGGTATTATTCTATTTTTGCTACTGTCACCTATTTTATGCAGTGTTTTGTAACTAAATTGAGAAAAATATAGAAACTGACATATTCTGAGAATATTTATACACATATATCATCGATGAAATGATACATTGCTTAGTTAAAATAAATATATGTATGTATGTATTTATATCAATCAATTAGTTTGCGAAATTCAATATTAAATATATTAGACCGGGATTGTGTGTGTGCATAGAAAATAATAAAAATGGTCCAGGCAATAAAATAGGAAGAAGAGAACTTGAAGAGAAATTTAATATAATTTTGACGCACTAATTTTTTTTAAAACAAATTTTGTACAATTTAATATGAAACAAAATCAGCTTGAATCTTAATCATCAATTTCTGATAAAATGCCATATCAAATATCCTCTTATCAATTCAGATGCTTAGCTACGATATATACAACAATAATATGAGTATGTCTCTACTTAATATTTGTGTCATGCTGACGATTGCATTTCGGCCGGATGATAATACAGAAAGCAACAGAATACTCGATAGAAAGTGGAACTAAATAAACATTTTTATTATTCTGCCAATCATAAATGGTTTGTCTGCTTTTTCATGCATTTCATTTCCGTTCTACTATTCTCCATACTCTAAGCTACTGGGAAGTCTAACAAAAATAATACACTTACTAACACATATAAAATTTTTAAGGGGAAAAAAATTGAAAAAAATAAGTATAGTGCAAACTTGTTGTGTGTACATTAGGGTTATGACTTTTTTACAACCTCGTAATCCTTTATCACATTTTGATGAGTTTCGACCTAACAATTCTATAAAAACCTCACGCCAAAAATCATTTGATTTTTTTATTTATTATAATTTAAATGAAAAAAACCGTTAGTATCCCATACCACACACAAAGAAATGGAATCGATTCAAAATATGATTCCTGCACTGAATTGTAAATAAAGATTGTTTATTTGTTCATAAGTTATGTGGATTTATGGCCCTTTATTCCACTTTGGGTATGCATAAAAAATAATTTGTCCACAAAAAATATAATTTCAAAATGGATTTGGTGTGAACCTTTTAAATAATTAAATGGGATGAACCTTATTTTAGCCTTTATTAGGCAAAAATTAATTCATTCCTGCTACAGCAATTCATTTTTGATAAATCGTTATAAAATCATAACTCTAGTGTACATACATATTTAAAAATATTTATATTTTTGTAATGTATTGGACTGTAATGCATTGGATATTTTTTCTAAATTAAATCTTCTTATCACAATAAATACATAAGGGTTTTTATCGGCTTAATTTAAACAAGATTTTTTTTAGAAAACTATTTTGGAATATATTCATAAAAATGCTGAAAGATTTTATAATTTTATTTTCGAAGATTAATATGAATGTAAAAAACTAAAAACGTCGATAATTTCGGGGATTACACTCGAGCTCATAGTCTGAGGTTTGGAGAATTCTTCGTAATCTACAATTTATACGAACATCACTAGTGTAAATAAGGTTTTCTGAGCTAAAAGGAAGAAAACATTAGAACAGGGTATTATGACTTTGTGCATATGTTTGTAACAGGCAAAAATAATCGAGATAGACCCATGGTTCCTTTTGAGAATATGCATAGAATCACATTCTGAGTCGATTTATGCATGTCCGTCCGTCCGTCTGTCCATGTTAAATTGTAAACAAAGCACAGGTTATTTATGATCCGATTTGGATGAAATTTGGCACAGTTCATTTGTTTGGCTCAAGGACGAACCCTATTGAAATTGGGAAAAATCGGTTCAGATTTAGATATAGCTCCCATATATATTTTCATTCGACTTAAGGAAAATGGCGAACCAAAGTCGAACCAAAAATCTTTCGATTTTTAGCACAGTGTAATGAATAAGGTCTAGAATGATGTGTGCAAAATTTCGTGAAAATCGGTTCAGATTTAGATATAGCTCCCATATATAGCTTCGCCCGATAATGAATAAGGTCTAGAATGATGTGTGCAAAATTTCGTGAAAATCGCTTCAGATTTAGATATAGCTCCCATATATAGCTTCGCCCGATTTTAGGTAAATAGTCTCTGCAAATCTTTTGATTTGCACGAAATTTGGCACAGCGTAATGAATTAGGTCTAGAATGATGTGTGCGAAGTTTCGTGAAAATCGGTTCAGATTTAAATATAGCTCCCATATATATTTTCGTCCGATGTAATGTAAATGTCCACCAAAGTCCCTATATATCTCTCGATTTGCACGAAATTTGGCACAGTGTAATGAACTAGGTATAGAATGATGTGTGTTAAGTTTCCTGGAAATCGGTTCAGATTTAGATATAGCTCCAATATATATTTTCGTCCGATTTAATGTAACTGGTGCACCAAAGTCTCTATAGATTTGCACGAAATTTGGCACAGCGTAATAAATTAGGTCTAGAATGATGTGTGCAAAGTTTCGTGGAAATCGGTTCAGATATAAATATAGCTCCCATATATATTTTCGTCCGATTTAATGTAAATGGTCCACCTAAGCCCCTATATATCTTTCGATTTGCACGAAATTTGGCACAGCATAATGAATGGAATGATGTGTGTTAAGTTTCCTGAAATCGGTTCAGATTTAGATATAGCTTCTATATCTGACCAAATAAAAATTTAATATCGGTTGCATAATGAAATGTTTATGGATCCAATTTCATTCCTTTAAAACTGCGACGTCTGTTAGGATTCATCTATTGAATATACCCAAAGTGGTGAAGGGTATCATATGGTCGGCCCCGTCCGACTTTACTACTTTCCTTACTGGTTATTCTTTTAGAACCCTATAGAAAATCAGTAAGGAAAGTAGTAAAGTCGGACGGGCCGACTATATGATAACCTTCCTCACATTGGGTATATTCAACAGATGCATTCTAAAAGACGTCGCATTTTGGAAGGAACATGACATGGAATTGGATCACTTCATAAACATGTCATTCTCTAACTTATACTAAACTCTTAATTTAGATAGATAGAGAATGATACAACAATCGGACAATCGTTGATTATTAGAAACACAATTTCTACAAAAAGCAATTATGTCATTTTCTACCCAATTTTGTACGTGGAGCAAAATTTCTAGTCAATCTGACAAAAAAAGTAGAGATTAAAGCTTCATTTACTTAACCGATTTCAACGAAACTTGTCACAGGTTACTTTGTGCATATCGACTATATTTTGGATCCTAGGTGTATCATTTACATTAAATCGGAAGAATATATATCGGAGCTATAGCTAAATCTGAACCGATTTTCACGAAACTTAACAAACATCCTTCTAAACTTAATTCAGTACGCTATGCCAAATTTCGTTCTAATCGAAAGATATACATAGACTTTAGTACACCATTTACATTAAATCGGACGAAAATATATATGGGATCTATAACTAAATCTGGCCCGTTTCGACCGAAACTTAACACACATTATTCCAGACTCAATTCAGAACGCCTTGCCAAATTTCTGGCAAGTCGAAAGATATATAGGGCATATGGTGCATTATTTACATTAAATATCTAAATCTGAACCGATTTTAACGAAACTTAACACACATCACTATAGACATAATTCAGTAGGCTGTGCCAAATTTCTTGCAAGTCGAAAGATCTTTGTTGCACCATTTACATTAAATCGGATGAAAATATATATGGGAGCTATATCTAAATCTTAACCGATTTTCACGAAACTTAGCACACATCATTCTAGCCTTAATTGAGTAGGCTGTGCCAAATTTCGTGCAAATCGATTTACCTTAAATCGGATGAAAATATATATGGGAGCTATATCTAAATCTGAACCGATTTTAACGAAACTTAGCACACATTGTTCTAGGCCTAATTAAGTACGCTGAGCAAAATTTCGTGAAAATCGAAAGATATATAGGGACTTTGCTTCACAATTTACCTTAAATCGGACGAAAATATATATGGGAGTTAATCTAAATCTGAACTGTTTTTTTTTCAATAAATGAGCTATGTCAAATTTCATCCAATTTGAATCATGAATGCGACCTATACTTTGTTTGCAATTTAACATGGACAGACAGACGGACGGAAGGACATGCATAAATCGCATATTTCATATTCTCAAAAGGAAGCTTGTGTCTATCTCGTTTCCTTTTGTCTGTTACAAACATATGCACAAAGACATAATGACCTGTACCACAGTGTGGTGAAGGGTATAAAAGCCTTAAATCGATCGGGAATTGTATTACTACCAGGAATAAATGAAATGTTTGTAAAATTATCTGAAAATCCGTTAAAAAAAAGTCCGGATCCGGTGGTATCTCAGCCATACCTTGATGAATGCTGGTTTTTAAATGCTCAAGAGTTGAAGGGTTTTCTGCATATATACTGTCTTTGGCGTAGCCCCAGAAAAAGTCTATCAGTGTCAAATTGCATGATCTTGGTGGTCAGTTGATATCGCCTCGATGAGAAATTACGAGACCAGGAAATGTCTCTTTCAATTGGGCTGTGGTTGGTTGGCATGTAGCACCGTCTTGTCAAAACCACATATTTCTTAAATCGTATTCTTTAGGCCACAAATCGAGTATCGTATGACCATAACGCTTCGAATTATTGGTTGCATCGTCGTTTTTGAAGGGAAAAGGTCCAATCACACCTTTGAACCAAAGACCAAACCTTCGAGATAGAAGGTGAATATGTTTTACAAAAATATTCCTCCTTCGATGTGAAGGAGACCCGAACAAAAATATAATTCTTATTTCTTCCTGAACTTTAGAGTTAGCAGCAAAAACTTCATCACGCCATAACTCGAAAACTTGACCCATGTCCAACTGATTCTTCTGAGTTCCTATAATACTCGCCATGGGCCCGATTATGTTGTATAGTGTAATTTTTTAGAAGGAAGATTTGACATCTAGTAGAACCCAAAATATCAAATGTAATCCAGATCCCTTTTAAAATGTGCAAATTTCGATTGATGGTATATATTTTTTATGATATAGTAGGAAGATTTTCTACCAGAAAATAAATTACAACTAAATTGGTTTAAGTTGGAGGCTACCCTAAAAAATTGACCTATATTAATTATTTTTGGAAGGAACATTTGGTATACAAAAAGTATATGATATACAAAAATACCGCCAATTCTCGACCGATAAATCCTATTTTCAATAACAATCATTACAATTACATACCTTAATATTGGTTAGATAAACTGGTATAACATTTTATCAAAAAAGACTGATAATTTTTTTTTTAAATATGTCCTATACTATCTTGCTCTCTTTAAATTTATCCCCCTCAGATATAATACACTAAAGCCATTGTGTTTCCAATCCTCGAAACAATTCTGAAACGCACGTTTTACTATAGGCTACATAGTTATTCTCTATGACGTGTGTCTTCAAATTTAATTAAAGACCATTTTGTGTCATTGTAAATTGTCCGCTAGTAGGATTTTTTTGGAAAAATATAAATCCAAATTTCAGAAAAAAGTAATACAAATTCGGTGTAAAAATCTGGCAACTATATTGTTTCAAATTACAGCCACTATGGTGGGAAATTGCTTCCAAAATATTTCCGGACCACTTCAGGGTAAGAATACGACTAAAACCTTCCAAAGAACTAAAAATTGTGCGGTACTTTTATTTTTTGCAAAAGTTCGATGCCAACCTCCTAATACCTTGTGACCTCGAAACATGAGCCAATACTGATAAATTTGTATTTTTTATTGTATTTTATTTTCTTCCAAATCGAAAATTTGTAGAAGTCTATATTTTGTTGTTTTTTGAATCGCTCTTGGGCTAGATTCTCGTATATGAAATAAATTGAAAATTAAATTGAAATTGAAGATGTCAAATTGGAGTCAATTAAATTTAAAAACGTGTCCAAAGTCCTCTAAAACAAATTAGAGACAATTCGGTTGTATGTCGTGCCCAAACTCTTAACAAAATACAGAAATTAGGGAGCCACGGTTATATGAAGACTACCCTAAAAAGTAAACGGATATATTTCATTTTCAAAGTTTTATCGTATATATTGTGAGCTCTATCGTCATGTCAACAGAGGGACATGACCGAATCAACTTATAAATTTATTCTCATGAATTAAATGTCTATTTTAGTGGGTCTCAAGTAAATATTTCGAAGTGTTGCTAACGGAATAACACATTTAATATACACTCCATCCTGTATAGAGGGTGAAAATCAAGTACTTCAGAAATTTTAAAATAACGGCAATTTTTTATCAGACCTCGTACTTCTTCTATACCAAATATCATTCATATATCATTCACTGCTCCTAAGTACAACAGAGTCTAAGATTTATATTGCAGAAGAAAATATTTAATTTTAGTGACACATATAATCAAATCATAGGCGATATTGGTGCAGCACAATTTTTGCGCATGAGAAAGCAGCAGCAAAGTCTTTTGTTGAATTTGCAGCAACCAACCCCCCAAAATGCTATTGACTATTTCGTTTAAGCTAGTTACTAATATTTCATGTAGATGCGGTATAAAATTCTAAGATAGGCTATTGGGAATATGAAAATCCCAAATCCAATTTGAGCTGAAGAACAGAAATAACGAACATCGCACTTGTAAATGTATTGTCTAAGGTCGTAAAAGTTTATCGATATCCTAAATTTTATATACCCAATAAATATTGTCGAACAGAGGATATTAGAGTGGGTAGAAAACATAACATTTTTGATATTGATATTTTTATAACTAATATTTATTAACATATGTTGTCATTTATTTTTTTCTTGCAGGTGAAACACTTGGAATCAAAATATATTAAAAGTAAGTATGGTATTTACAACTTGTGAAGAAAGTTTTTTTTTTGTATATGTTACATATTTACGGACCCACCCTTGTGTAGATACTCAAATAATCTTCTTCGATTGCCACAGTCTGTTGCATTATTTATGTCATGCAGTAGTATTTTCATGTAAAATTTGGGACACATAAGGCGTTATGGCTACTGGATAAAAAACATTTCTTGTTGTTCTGAAGAATAAACTTGATTATCTTTTTCTGTAAGGAAGGAAGGGGGGAATAAAAATTCACAAATTCTTAATTGAGTGTGCAAAAGTTTCATATTTAGAATTGCATAAATGTTGTTACGTACTTGATATTTTACTAAACGAAATTTTATAAACTTTAATTTTTTCCAGTACAAATATTTGGAATTTAGTTACCTGAATTGAATTTTCGGTGAATTTATAAATAAACTTGAAGTAATGGATAAGTAGCAGTTTGAAAATACGTTTTAAATACGTGTAAAGATTGCCA
The DNA here is from genome assembly GCF_032173495.1 of Musca vetustissima. Classification (NCBI taxonomy): domain Eukaryota; kingdom Metazoa; phylum Arthropoda; class Insecta; order Diptera; family Muscidae; genus Musca; species Musca vetustissima. Next base: position 33,413 of record NW_026882495.1, read on the forward strand.
AATGTGAGGATAGTTTTGGACTGGATATATTTTACAAAATCCAATACTCGTTATTCTATGTTCAATTTGGTATGTTATGCACTAATACTGAACAGATTTCGACAAAGTTAGCGCACATCAAACTAGACCTTTTTCAGTATGCTGTGCAAAATTTTGTCTCAATCGAACAGAACTTAGCAGTTTGGTGCATATAATCGGACGTAACTATATATGGGATCAATATCTAAATCTGCTCCAATTTTGGTGCATCAGTTACATAAAATCGGAAGAAGCTATATATGGGTGTATCTAAACCTGAATCGATTTTTTCCAATTTCAATAGGGCCAAATAAGTGACCTGTGCCAATCGACTCAGAAAGTGATTCTATGCATATTTTCAAAAGGAACCATGTATATATCCCGTTTCCTTTTACCAGTTACAAACATATGCACAAAGACATAATACCCAGTACCACAGAGTGGTAATGGTTATAAAAATCATCACACTTAAACATAATTTTACTAGCCATAGCAGTTTTTGTGCTCGCTGCTGTAATAGCCTGTGCAATGTTTGGATCAAATCAAACATTCTGTTTTCATCATCATTTGTCTTGCCATGGATGGGGCACATTTTGGTCGGTCTCGATATCTAAGATATCTTCCTGGTTCTTACTAGAGTATTTAGATAAGATTGAATGCAATTTTAATAAGACTGTGCGACACGAAAATTTTTCAGGGGTTCTAATGTACTAATTCTGTTTAGTTGGAGTCCCTGGACCACGAAAATACCTTTGGTTTTTCTGGGTCACTTCGAAAAGTAATTTTATAACGGTAAATATAGAAAAAAACGTGGCTTCATGGATTTTCAATTTGAAACATGAATAACTTATTTACTTTATAACGGATTTATGTTATTCTTTTTTTCTTTAGAAGAATACAATTTTTCCTTTCAAACAAGGTGTATACTTGAAAAATACAGACCCATATTTCCTTTAGATAATATGCATAGAATCAATACAAAAATGTGTATAAGTCAACCATTTTTTAACCGATTTTTTTGATTTTTATCATTTTCGAAAGCTAATTTAATTTTCTTCCCCGTAATATAATAAAACTTATATGGCTTGATATCATAATTTCATCGTACAGTCCGAAGAAAAATAAATTTTGTCATTTTATGCGTATTTTTTCACATTTCAACCGCTGTAACTCAGCCAATCCTCAACCGATTTTTCAAATATACACCTTGTTTGAAAGGATAAATTGTATTCTTCGAAAGAAAAAAAGAATAACATAAATCCGCTATAAAGTAAATAAGTTATTCAAGTTTCAAATTGAAAATCCATGAAACCACGTTTTTCTCTATATTTACCGTTATAAAATTAATTTTCGAAGTGACCCAGAAAAACCAAAGGTATTTTCGTGGTCCAGGGACTCCAACCAAACAGAATTGGTACATTAGAACCTCTGCAAAAAATTTTTTTGTTATTTTGTAGCACAGTGTAATTAGGTGATTCTATAAATAAAACCTCACGATATAAATTCTTTTATTACGGGTATTTATAAGATTTTTTTTATATTTCTTTGAATCTTTGTAAGCGAATATATAATTGACTACAAGCTTAAAACCGCATAAAACTGCGTAATCGTTTGTATACCAACACCATAAAGGGTTCAGCGTCTCGTAAATAAAAACTCCAAATGTTCATTGATTCCTATGACCAAAACCTTTACGACATGTTTCTTTGGACCAAACCCCTTTTCAGACATTTTCGAGTCGATTTTCAAATGTCAGTCTGTCCGTCCGTCTGTGTCATTGTGGTGAGCATGCAGCTATTAGTTCAAATGGTAGTAGTTTCGGGTACGATAGCGTGCAGAATCTAGTCTGTGGATTACCATTCCCGAACTAGCAGATTTGTGGAACCAAGATTGGGGGCGGAATGCATAGTGGCTACTAATGTCTTAGAATGTTGGTGTTCCCTTTTGTTTTTTATCCCCTTTCAGCGATTGTAACATTGCAGAGAGCCTGCAAATACAAGTTATAATGGCTTTGGCTACGACGCTGGGTAGAGGCAATAGCCTGTAGGTGACCAGCCTGGAACTACTTGGAGGTCTACTGGTAATAGTTTCGGCTATGCAACTGACCGAAGGTTACGGTAGCGCGGGTGTCAGGGCCTTTAGGTATGCGGATCTAGCCTTGCAGTTGGTGTAGACCCTTCGGGGATTGTCGTGCTGTAGGTGGTTTATACCAAAATCTTGGTTCAATTTTTGGTGTGGAGTTGCATTACAACCGCGTGCCTGAACTATAGAAGGTCAGGAGTTTTGAATAGGCTCCGCTCCTCATCAAAGAAGTTGATCACGTCTAAAAGCATGTGATCGATTTCTACCAACACTTAGGTGTGGGGGCATTGATTGACACAATTTTAAATAACTGTGTTGTAAACACCAGTTAATGCAAATGTAAGATCGCAAGGAAGGTAGGGGAGACTGGGGCACCTCCGCTATCGGGGCACCTTCGGCATCGGGGCACCTTCGGCAATCGCGTTTTCGATATGAAGCTCTCACCGTATATTACTAGTTTCGATACATAGGTATCGAATATCGAAATAAATAACTGACACAAAGTTTGAAATTTCTAGCTAATAAGCTTATTTAGATACATGGGTTTTTGTATTTTATAGATGTTTCTGTAATATTTCAATTCCATTTCCTAAGTATTTCGTGTTTAAAACTTTTTAAATTTTTAAGACAATATTATTAAAAGGTGGTTAACTACGTTGTGTATTATTATAGAAATATTTAAAAATATAACGTTTTTACAAAACTGATCGAAAAAAATGAAAAAAAAAAACTATAAAAAGTACATTCGGCATTTTAAAGTGGGGCACATTCGGCCATATACAGATTGAGCAATATTATTTCCTTAAAATGTTTTTGAGTTTGCCTTTAAAACTAATCCTTTAATATGGTTTGAAATTGCATATATAAAGTCAAACGTGCTTGTATTGACGAAAATGCGATAGAAAACCTCTATTTCAACCAGACTGATAGCGATGACAATTACCCTGCTATGACTATGGTGCCGAATGTCCTCCATCAAATGCCGAAGCTACCCCGGGTTGGGACACATTCGGCGAATTTGACTTTTTTTACACAACTGTAAATTTTTTTAACAAATACCATTTTTAATATCTTTTTGGTACTATTTTATATAATTAATTGTCAGAGGACAATAATCAGCCATAAAGTTGTTATATATGTTGAATAAGTACTGAGATATAGAGCTCTAAAAAATAGTGCCGAAGGTGCCCCAGTCTCCCCTACCCAAGTACTCTTAGCATCTCTGGCCGTCCCAGAGTGACGGCGATTACACTTAAAGGGGATAACCGACCTCATCTAAACTTTGCACTTGGTAATATTTGGGTTCTGATAGAAATATTGTTTTTCTAGAAAAGTTTACAAAAAATTAATACATTTTTTGAAACAAAGTAAAACGAAACCTTTAAATATCTCAATAAAAGAAACAAATGGACTTAAAACACTTTCAAATAAACGACTCATTTCTTCCCAACTTAAATTTCGAAGGTAGGGAATATTGGAATATCTTCAGGTACCTCCCACATATAATGGTCAAAGTTTTGCTGAAAGTTATTATTGTAATATCATGCGAACGGGCTTTCGATTTGAACAAACAGTGCAACACTTAATATTTTAACCTGACCTGTATATTGCTGGAAGATGGGACTTATCGGTGCATTAAATTATATAAATCTAATATTAAGAGAACGGATTTGGCCCAAACTCTGCACATCGTAATATTTTTACCAATTCTAAATCAATTTTAAGATGGGATTCATTCGTCTGGTACTTGCCAATACAATTATACAATAACAATCATATGGAAAGGTTCACCCTTTCTAATACGGTCCCCACAAAGGGTTAACATTTTGAAAACTTTAAAATATGATATGAATCAAAAGGATTATCCAATTTCATCAAAAATTTGCACTTCACAATATGCTTACCTTAAGGGAACCCACCCCCATTCACAATGGCGGACATGATAACTCCTCACTGGAACATCGGAATCCGAAAATTCCAACGGTGTTAGAAAGGTAAACGTCTGGCTCTCGTATGAACTAGGATTATTGGCTTCGCTCAAAAATCAAAAAAATGGCGGACCTTTAAAAAAGTATATTTGAAAAATCACCCGCCATTCGTAAAACTCTGATTCGAGAAAAATGCGTTAAACGTTTGATAATCACTTTTGCCGTCACTTGATGCTGACACAATAAATCAACTATATGTTGAAGAGTTCTTGAGATGTTCACTTGGAATTTTGTAGGGACATTCTTCAATTAGTGTAGATTCGAAAAACTAAATAAAATTTTTTGACACCGAGAATGGTTAATCCCCTTAAATAGATCAAGCTCGATGGTGAGACCCGTGAAAACCTTATAATTAGCGACCATTAGCGGTATTTCGCACTAAGAACGCAAAAAATTTAATTGCAGTTACATTTGTGGAAAATGCGACTTAAAAATACTATAGGCCAATGGAGGTTCATGTACCAAAATCATAAATATACAGAAAATATTGGGGCTATATCGGGTGACTGATACATATAGCGTATTGAAGATCTGGAAGGAGCTTTTTGTAAAGCTTCTGGTATAAAGAACCCTGTGTCCCGTGCACAAAAAGGAGACAAATAGGTACCAACTACAGAGGAATTAGTCTCCTTCCCATCGCATATAATGTGCTATCCAGCGTGCTGTGTAAACGACTGAAGTCAACAGCCGCATTTGACAGCCCAACCAGCTCAGCGGTAGTTAAATCCATATCTGCTTTCGGCATTCCTGCAAAATGAATACGGTTATGCAGGATACTTTAACTGGCATTTAAAGTCGGAAAGGACCTCAGAGCCCTTCAATACCAAAGGAGAATTCAAAAAAGGTGACACTTTGTCATGTGATCTTTTTAATATCCTGCTTGAAAAGTTCATACAAGATGTAAATGTGAGCATCTCGCCTACGCCGACGAATATTACGAGCGGTAACAACTGAGAACCAGTAAACTCGGACCAACTGTGTAACTTGAAAACTACAGCTTCGAGGTAGTCAAATATTTTGTATACATTCGTACCTCCATAAATAAAACTATTAACATGATCTTTGAAATCTGGAGAAGAATAATGTTGACCAACAGATGCTACTAGGGTCTAAGTAAGCAATTTAAGAACAAGCCGGCTTCTAGCCAGACCAAACTGAATGGATCTGAGGCATGGGTACTTACGCATGTAGACGAGGCAACTGTTGGAGTGTTTGAGAGAAAAATTCTATGGGCCGACTTGCGTCGATGGTGAATATCGCCTTCGAATGAATCATGAGCTATACCATCTATTCTCGGACATCGACATAGTCAGACTGATGGAGCTGCAGCGACTACGTTGGCTAGGCCATGTTATGAGAATGGATGTCCCAGCTCAAAAGGCATATAAAAGCGAGCCAAGAAGGAGAAGGCCACGAATCCAATGGAAAGATCAAGTAGGAGACAACACATCGGAAAATGGTCTTTCAAATTGGACCAGCTAAGTAAGTAATTTTCATGAACCACAGTCTAACTACCACGAGACGAAACTTTTTTACCTCCAGATATTCTACAAAAATTGTTGTTCATAAATATTAAATAGGGCCCAAAGACAAGAAGTTGGTATTCGCATATTTTCATCGTCGTTTTCCACTTTCACCCGATCCTTGCTCAGAAAACCTAATATCTACGAAAATTTGACCTATGGCGAATTTGTCCTTCTGTATTCTTCATATACACATTAAAAGTTTCCATTCCCTCAAAATCTTGTTGCGCAGCGTAATCTATGTATCAATCTTGAAGATGTTCTTATTATCAGACAGAGAGTGACATTTCCCCCCAAATTTTATATTAAGTTTAGATAATTAACAACAACTTGTACAGTAATTAAACCAAACATTACATCCGCTTAAATAAGTTCAAACAATACTTTCAATATTTATTGACGACAATTAAAGTCAAATGGAGTAAATTAAACAACGACGTAAATATTCCAAAAAAATAAAAAAAAGTGTTTTTATTTTCCAATTAATTCCGTTTTCCCGTTATTTTGGATAGTAGAAAAAAGTTGATGTATTTCTTACTTGGCAACAATAAATATTATTTCCCAGTAATTGTTGTTATTGCAAATGTAATGAAACATTAATGATATTTTATGATAATTGTACTTGTTCGGCAGCAGGGTGGTATGCCGTAGTGCGAATACGTTATGTTTCGTGTCGTGTAAATACTTGACATGCAGTGTGGATGAGTGCTGTCATGTTTTTCTTTCATAATAAGAACAAATTAAACATGTTTTAATTAAGTTTTTACAACGATATTTATTGTTGGTGTCGCTACCGAAGAATAATAACAGCAAGTGTATTTGTCGAACGACCGACCTACTGTGATGATAATCAACTGTGCGCGTTAAAAATGGCAAAAGTATTATCGTATTTAAATGCAATAAAAATCAGTTATTACTCATACGCATTGCAGACCCCTGTGCAGCAAAAACGCAGGTAAACGACAGACACGGGAAGCTAATTTAAACAATTAGTCAATTTGGGTATATTTGGTATTTTAGGACACTCATTTAACATTTGCGTGTGCATTGTTTTTGTTTTGAACACACAATGGCCTCAATTTGTAATTAAGGACAATAGATAAAAACCAAATTGTGGAATTATAATAAATAACTTTATTTGTTTTCAGTTTATGACCGACGAAAAAAGCTAGCAACAGCTTTAGCGTCATCTAAAAAATTTGCAATCAAACACTAAATAAAAACATTGCCCATCCGCAAAAAATGAATTACATTTTTTACATTACTTTAAGTATGATTGCGGGTGATAAAAAATTTAATGGTCTTGTGCATTAAGGACAGGTGTTACCGAAAACGAAATAATAGGTTTTCCTGAGAACGTTAAGCCGCATTAAGTGCTTTGAGACTATGGAATAACGTAAAGTTTTTTTTTGCTAAGATGTCGATGAAGTGAATTATTCTATTTTTAATGGAGATAACAATAGTTAAATTGGGCATTAAACTGCCCATTTGGGGTGTTGCTGAAGAAAAATAGCAGAAGTCCAGTGTAATAAACTTAATTAAAGATATTATGAAATAAATATAAATAATGACAAATAAAGACTCACCTCATCCTTTTAAAAATTATATTTCTAATGTTAATCTCTTGGCTGAATATTTGCAGCGAATTTGCGATTTCCTATGTTTTTATACCCTTCCCCAGACTGTGGTACAGGGTATTATGTCTTTGTGCATATGTTTGTAACAGGCCAAAGTAATCGAGATAGACCCATGATTCCTTTTGAGAATATGCATAGAATCACTTTTTGAGTAGATTTACGTATGTCCGTCTGTCCGTCCATGTATTTTTGTGAACAAAGTACAGGTGGCATTTATTATCCGATTTGGATGAAATTTGGCACAGCTCACTTATTTGGCCCAAGGACGAACCCTATTGAAATTGAGAAAAATCGGTTCAGATTTAGATATAGCTGCCGTATATATATACAGGATACTGAGTTGAGTCTAGAACGACATGTGCCAAGTTTCGAGAAAATCGGGTCAGATTTATATATAGCTCCCATATATATTTTCGTCCGATTTAAGGTAAACAGGGCACCAAAGTCCCTATATATCTTGCAATTTACAGGAAATTTTGCATAGCGTACTGAATAAGATCTAGAACGACATGTGCCAAGTTTCGAGAAAATCGGGTCAGATTTATATATAGCTCCCATATATATTTTCGTCCGATTTAAGGTAAACAGGGCACCAAAGTCCCTATATATCTTGCGATTTACAGGAAATTTTGCATAGCGTACTGAATAAGGTCTAGAATGACGTGTGTCAAGTTTCGAGAAAATCGGGTCAAATTTATATATAGCTCCCATATATATTTTCGTCCGATTTAAGGTAAACGGGGCACCAAAGTCCCTATATATCTTGCGATATGCACGAAATTTGGCACAGGGTACTGAATTAAGTCCAGAATGATGTGTGCTAAGTTTCGTGAGAATCGGTTCAGATTTAGATATGGCTCCCATATATAGTTTTGTCCGATTTTATGTAAATGGTGCACCAAATCCCTATATATCTTTCGATTTGCACGAAATTTGGCATTGGATACTGAATTGAGTCTAGAATGACGTGTGCTAAGTTTCCTGAAAGTCAGTTCAGATTTAGGTATAGCTTCCATATATAGTTTCGCCCGATTTTAGGTAAATGGTGCACCAAAGTCTCTGAAAAGCATTCGATTTGCACGAATTTTGGCATGGCGTATTGAATTAAGTCAAGAATGATGTGTACACCTCCTATATATATATATTTTCGTCCGATTTTAAATAAATTGTGCACTAAAGATGGTAAGTTTGCTTCAAATCAGTTCAGATATAGATATATCGTAGCTTCCATATATAATTTCGACTTATTTATTGAGATTAAATTTTAAACAGTGCAGCATACCGAATAGCGTGTGTCAAGTTTGCTTAAAATCGATTTACACAAATCTGTCCCACTGTGCGCAAACGACTCTAAACTTGCCCAAATCAAATGAAATTTAGCATAGGTTCCAGAAAGTCATAAAAATCACATATTTAAGTTCGTTCAATTTCATGTCAAAATTCCTTCAAAAAGACGACGTCTTTTCGGATACATATGTTGAATATACCCAAAGTGGTGAAGGGTATCATATAGTCGGTCCAGTCCGACTTTACTACTTTCCTTACTGGTTTTTAATATTTAAAAATATGTTAGATGCATTTAATTTGTGTACTAATTCGTATACAAATAAAGGTTCGGAAAAACCATAGTTGTGGAAAGATTTTTATGGGAATTATAGTCTAAAAATCCTGCTTTAAAATTTATCGATTCGAATATGTTTCTCGCGATTCAATTTTATTAACGTGTTTAGCATAATGAGATATATTTATGGTAAATATTTCAAACTAATCTGGAAATTCTTCACTAAGTACAATTTATTCAAAAAGTGTTCGAATTTCTTATGTTTTCTAAACAAGAATAGGATAAAAGTAGAAAAGGACGATGAAAACATACGAATATCGACTATTTATGAATACTAACTATGATATTATTAGCAACATTTTTGTAAAAATTTTTGGAAGGTAAACCTCGTCTTGAGATTTTACACAATCC
>NW_026882496.1:0-41712 GCF_032173495.1 Musca vetustissima
CAGCTCGTCTATCAAGACTCCCTTCATCTCGTTTATAAAGACTCCCTTCAGCTCGTCTATAAAGACTCCCTTCATCTCGTTTATAAAGACTCCCTTCATCTCGTTTATAAAGACTCCCTTCAGCTCGTCTATAAAGACTCCCTTCAGCTCGTCTATAAAGACTCCCTTCAGCTCGTCTATAAAGACTCCCTTCAGCTCCTATAAAGACTCCCTTCAGCTCGTCTATAAAGACTCCCTTCAGCTCCGTCATAAAACTCCCTTCAGCTCGTCTATAAAGACTCCCTTCAGCTCGTCTATAAAGACTCCCTTCAGCCCTATAGATCCCCTTCCCAGCTCGTCTATAAAGACTCCCTTCCCAGCTCGTCTATAAAGACTCCCTTCCCAGCTCGTCTATAAATATAAAGTCTCCCTTCAGCTCGTCTATAAAGAATCCCTTCAGCTCGTCTATAAAGACTCCCTTCAGCTCGTATATAAAGACTCCCTTCAGCTCGTCTATAAAGACTCCCTTCAGCTCGTCTATAAAGACTCCCTTCAGCTCGTCTATAAAGACTTCCTCGTCTATAAAGACTTCCTTCCTCGTCTATAAAGACTCCCTTATATAAAGACTCCCTTCAGCTCGTCTATAAAGACTCCCTTCAGCTCGTCTATAAAGACTCCCTTCAGCTCGTATATAAAGACTCCCTTCAGCTCGTCTATAAAGACTCCCTTCAGCTCGTCTATAAAGACTCCCTTCAGCTCGTCTATAAAGACTCCCTTCAGCTCGTCTATAAAGACTCCCTTCAGCTCGTCTATAAAGACTCCCTTCAGCTCCTCCCTTTCAGCTCGTCTATAAAGACTCCCTTCAGCTCGTCTATCTTAGCTCGTCTATAAAGACTCCCTTCAGCTCGTCTCATAAAGACTCCCTTCAGCTCGTCTATAAAGACTCCCTTCAGCTCATAATATTCCTTCTATAAAGACTCCCTTCAGCTCGTCTATAAAGACTCCCTTCAGCTCGTCTATAAAGACTCCCTTCAGCTCGTCTATAAAGACTCCCTTCAGCTCGTATATAAAGACTCCCTTCAGCTCGTCTATAAAGACTCCCTTCAGCTCGTCTATAAAGACTCCCTTTCAGCTCGTCTATAAAGACTCCCTTCAGCTCGTCTATAAAGACTCCCTTCAGCTCGTCTATAAAGACTCCCTTCAGCTGGTCCATAAAGACTCCCTTCAGCTCGTCTATAAAGACTCCCTTCAGCTCGTCTATAAAGACTCCCTTCAGCTCGTCTATAAACACTCCCTTCAGCTCGTCTTATAAAGACTCCCTTACATATCGTGTTTCTTATAAAGACCCCTTCAGCTCGTCTATAAAGACTCCCTTCAGCTCGTATATAAAGACTCCCTTCAGCTCGTCTATAAAGACTCCCTTCAGCTCGTCTATAAAGACTCCCTTCAGCTCGTCTATAAAGACTCCCTTCAGCTCGTCTATAAAGACTCCCTTCAGCTCGTCTATAAAGACTCCCTTCAGCTCGTCTATAAAGACTCCCTTCAGCTCGTCTATAAAGACTCCCTTCAGCTCGTCTATAAAGACTCCCTTCAGCTCGTCTATAAAGACTCCCTTCAGCTCGTCTATAAAGACTCCCTTCAGCTCGTCTATAAAAACTCCCTTCTCTATAAAGACTCCCTTCAGCTCGTATATAAAGACTCCCTTCAGCTCGTCTATAAAGACTCCCTTCAGCTCGTCTATAAAGACTCCCTTCAGCTCGTCTATAAAGACTCCCTTCAGCTCGTCTATAAAGACTCCCTTCAGCTCGTCTATAAAGACTCCCTTCAGCTCGTCTATAAAGACTCCCTTCAGCTCGTCTATAAAGACTCCCTTCAGCTTGTCTATAAAGACTCCCTTCAGCTCGTCTATAAAGACTCCCTTCAGCTCGTATATAAAGACTCCCTTCAGCTCGTCTATAAAGACTCCCTTCAGCTCGTCTATAAAGACTCCCTTCAGCTCGTCTATAAAGACTCCCTTCAGCTCGTCTATAAAGACTCCCTTCAGCTCGTCTATAAAGACTCCCTTCAGCTCGTCTATAAAAGACTCCCTTCAGCTCGTCTATAAAGACTCCCTTCAGCTCGTCTATAAAGACTCCCTTCAGCTCGTCTATAAACACGCCCTTAAGCTCGTCTATAAAGATTCCTTTCAGTTCGTCTATGAAGACTTCTTTCAGCTCGCCTATAAACACTCCCTTCAGCTCGTCTATAAAGACTCCCTTCAGCTCGTCTATAAAGACTCCCTTCAGCTCGTCTAAAGAATCCCCTTCAGCTCGTCTATAAAGACTCCCTTCAGCTCGTATATAAAGACTCCCTTCAGCTCGTCTATAAAGACTCCCTTCAGCTCGTCTATAAAGACTCCCTTCAGCTCGTCTATAAAGACTCCCTTCAGCTCGTCTATAAAGACTCCCTTCAGCTCGTCTATAAAGACTCCCTTCAGCTCGTCTATAAAGACTCCCTTCAGCTCGTATATAAAGACTCCCTTCAGCTCGTCTATAAAGACTCCCTTCAGCTCGTCTATAAAGACTCCCTTCAGCTCGTCTATAAAGACTCCCTTCAGCTCGTCTATAAAGACTCCCTTCAGCTCGTCTATAAAGACTCCCTTCAGCTCGTCTATAAAGAATCCCCTTCAGCTCGTCTATAAAGACTCCCTTCAGCTCGTCTATAAAGACTCCCTTCAGCTCGTATATAAAGACTCCCTTCAGCTCGTCTATAAAGACTCCCTTCAGCTCGTCTATCAAGACTCCCTTCATCTCGTCTATCAAGACTCCCTTCATCTCGTCTATCAAGACTCCCTTCATCTCGTCTATAAAGACTCCCTCCAGCTCGACTCCCTTCAGCTCGTCTATAAAGACTCCCTTCAGCTCGTCTATAAAGACTCCCTCCAGCTCGTCTATAGAGACTCCCTTCAGCTCGTCTATAGAGACTCCCTACAGCTCGTCTATAAAGACTCCCTTCAGCTTGTCTATAAAGACTCCATCCATGTCGTTCAACAAGACTCCATCCAGCTCATCCTTAAGATACTGTCTTCAGATCGTCTAGAAAGGCTCCCTTCAGCTCGTCTATAAAGACTCCCTTCAGCTCGTCTATAAAGACTCCATCCATGTCGTTCAACAAGACTCCATCCAGCTCGTCTATAAAGACTCCATCCATGTCGTTCAACAAGACTCCATCCAGCTCATCCTTAAAAGACTGTCTTCAGCTCGTCTAGAAAGGTTCCCTTCAGCTCGTCTATTAAGACTCCTTTCAGCTCGTCTATAAAGATTCCATTCACATCGTCTATAAAGACTCCCTATTTCCCATTTTCCCATTTTCCGTACTTATCTCTTTATTAAACGTTCGACATATGAACTTTTTCTGTGTAAAAACATATTCATTATTAAAAATAAATTAAAATCCCGCTCCCTTCGGATTCTGGGAAACAATAAATATTCAAATTAAATTATGCATAATCATTATCCTTAAAACCAAAATCCCCCACCTAACCACACAAAATATTTTCCACAATCACAAGATTTGTATCGGGGCAAAAGTCTCGTGGCATGGCATAATAAAACCCACACTTCCTGTCTTCGAATACTCATAATCCTCCAAGGATCATCGGGTAAGAAATCAAACAAATCAAAACAATTATCAAAAATGAAAATCATATGAAAATTTGGAAACCCGAAAAGGGGAAGAAAATGCGCGTGCGCAACACACGCTACCAATGGCATTGTTGTTCCCCCCTCATTCATAGCGAGATAAGAAGCAAAGGTTGAATCTTAAATCTCAACCAGAAGACGTAAGATTATGAAACCTTAGGAGCATGCAGCATCTTTATACACACACGACATCGTTTTTCTTCTAATTTTGTATTAGAAAACAACAAAAACACACAAACAACAAAACACAATGCGACCCCTGCACAAATAGGGAGCAGGGAAAGGAAGTGTAAAGAACACATCACACCATTCCACACAAGGGAAAACCGAACAAAATCTGAAACAAAAACAACAACACTAACATCGATTGTGTAAGGACATCTGAAAGGGAGCAAATGCTAAGTGCTGTTGATGCTGGGGCATCGAATGTTAAGATGTGTTAGATTTTAGTGGCGCGCGCGTTTCCTTGGTCTGTGTCAAAGGTGCTAAGGCTGCTGTGACCTTTTTCCCGAATGAGACTCTTGCTCTCGCCTTGGATGTGGACATTTGTTATGCATTGCTGCTAACAAAAACATTATTTGAATATTTTCGTGTGTCTATGAATGACGGAATTTACAATGGAAGGGGGGAGATTGTATTAAATACGGTTCAGAGTTCAGATGACATGGCATGGCATCGTATTATGTGCTACTGCTGATGATGATCTTAAGGGGATATGGATTTCTTAAGAAAATAAATTTAAATTAGATTCCCGACTGACTGGCTGGCTGCCTTTTGTTCAATATTTCGACTGGTATTTCCCTTTGCGCACGCGCATTTATTTTGTTTGAATTTAAATGTGTGTGTCTGTGTGCCTGCGTTTATGTGTCGTGAAAATCGATGTCAAATTTTACTTAACGACCTATGACTATTTTTGTTGCAACATGTGCTAACGAAAGTCGCCACGGATTTGCTACTTGGAAAGGAATTTCTTATGGATCGCTGTCGTCTGGCACATTAGGCTCAGAACATAGAGGAGACTATTAATGATGTATTTACAGCTGCCGGATGACCCTCCACTCCACATTCACTTTGGGGAATTTAAAATGAAATGAAAAAACATGCAGATTTTTTATGGCGACTAGAAAAGATTTCGAAAAGACGATCCGAAGGGAGTTTTTCGGAAGATATTCTTTATACAGGGAGTAGACGGGCTAGAAGGAGAGTCGTTGTAGACGTGCTGATAATGTTCAAGGGTGTATTTATTGACGAACTGAGGGAATCTTTATTATGATTTGCAGAATCTTTATGTCCAAACTGAAGGAATGCTATTTAGACAAATCGTCGGTTGGGTCTTTATGGACGAGGTGAAGGGAGTCTTTGTGGAAGAAATTAATAGAGTATTTATAGCGCTGAAGAGGGCCGAATCTTTAGACGAAGGGACTGATGAATCTTTATGAACGAGGATAAGGCATCCTTTATGAACCAGGTGAAGGCAGTCCTCAAGGCGGGCTGAAGGCATTCTTTATGGACCAGCTGAAGGTATTCTTTATAGACGAACTGGTGGGAGTCTTACACAGACGAGGTGTAGGGAGCAGGCGGACTTCTTTAAAGTCAAGTGGATGACGTCCTTAAAGACGACCTGATGGGCGTCTTTATGGAGGGGCTGAAGGTTGTCTTCACATATGTGTCATTGGGCCTCTGGCCCCTATTTTTTCATACAGAAACAAATTTGTCGGACAAATTTGTCCAATGTTTTTTTTTCGTTGGAACAAAAACCGTCAGGACCTCTAGTAGTGTCAGGACCTCTACAGTCAGTAGGACCTCCAGTAGTGAGGACATCTGGTCCATATTTTTCTAAAAAAATCGTGAGAACCCCTGGTCAATGTTTTTTTCTATGAAAAAAAAAATCATCAGGACATCAGTGATTTTTTTATAGACAAATTTCTTTTGGACCTGTGGTCCACTTTTTTTATAGAAAAAAAAATCGTCAGGACCTGTTATCCACTTTTTTTATAAAAAAATCGTCGTGGGCCGATGGACCCTATTTTTTCCTATACAAAAATTTGCCCAACCTCTGGTCAATGTTTTTTCCTGTAGGTAAAAAATTCGTCGGACCTCTAGTCCTAGTTTTTTGTATAGAAAAAAAATCGTCGACAGGACCTCTACAGTCAGTAGGACCTCCAGTAGTGAGGACATCTGGTCCATATTTTTCTAAAAAAAATCGTGAGAACCCCTGGTCAAAGTTTTTTTCTATGAAAATCATCAGGACATCAGTGATTTTTTTATAGACAAATAGACAATTCTATAGAAAAAAATTCGTTAGGACCTAGAAAAAATTCGGCAGGACCTTTGGTCCCTTTTTTTCTATAGAAAAAAATTGTCAGGACCTTTGGTTCTTGTTTTTTTCTATAGAAAAAAACATTCGTCAGGACCTTTGGATCTTGTTTTTTTCTATAGATAATTCTCGTCGGAGCTCTAGTCCATTTTTTTTCTATAGAAAAAATTCGTCGGACCTCAGGTCCAAGTTTTTTCTATAGAAAAAAATTAGTCGGACCTCAGGACCAAGTTTTTTCTACAGTTTTTTCAAAATATATGTGTTTATTTTTTGTCACGCGAACACGATCTTCTGATAATGTTCTCGCTCGTTTATGACGGGCTCCCTTCAGGTCGACTATGAAAGGTCCATATTTTGCAATTCTCTGTAACTGATCTTTTTTTAATTCTATCGAAAATAAAAATAGAAAATAATTTCACAGTAAAAAGGATCACCGCCAAAGATGGCTCAATCCAAGACGAGTGCACACACGTGACCAAGACAATGGAGATAAAAAATAATCTTCTCTATTCTTGAGAATCCTGAGCTTCACGGTCAATTAGTAATCAACAATTAGCAAAAACTTAAAACACATTGTCCTCCCGACGACAAAAAAAGAACCTAACACACAGAAGCCAAACCAATCTCCGGGTCAGCATCAAAAAAGACGAATTAGAATTTAATCCTGTCAGCGTGTGATTGCCAGATTGTCATCAAAAGTGGCTAGACTTCTTCAAAAAAAATATCGAAATTAGAGCAAGGCTGAGATTTTAAATCCGACAACAAAGAAAATATGCATTTTATTTTTTTGGGTCATAATCGAATGGAAATATTCGTTGGAAAAATCGCCAATAAGAGAAAAATGTCACGCTTATTTGGCGTAAGGACAATACATGTGTAAGGACATCTGTTTTTGTGCTGTTGCATTGTTAGTGACATGCAGAAATTGTAGAGAGGACAGTGGACAACATCAGTGGAGGGATGTGCGGGTAGATGCGTTAAGTGTCTGTGATTGTAAATAAGGATATGCGAAGGATACACCTTCGCAATGAAAAATAGAATAGAAAAACACATGGCAAATGGTGACCAGTAGAATGTGATATGGGTGAGCGAAGGTAGTTTGACAAGTGGAGGAAATGAAGAGATACAAATAATCTCCATTTTATAGAAGAGGACCATTGGGTTCCTGCTTTTTTCTATAAAAAAATTTGTCAGGACCCTTTGGGTCCCTGTTTTTTTCTATAGAAAAAAATTCGTCAGGACCCTTTGGGTCCCTGTTTTTTTCTATAGAAAAAAATTCGTCAGGACCCTTTGGGTCCCCTGTTTTTTTCTATAGAAAAAAATTCGTCAGGACCCTTTGGGTCCCTGTTTTTTCTATAGAAAAAAATTCGTCAGGACCCTTTGGGTCCCTGTTTTTTTCTATAGAAAAAAATTCGTCAGGACCCTTTGGGTCCCTGTTTTTTTCTATAGAAAAAAATTCGTCAGGACCCTTTGGGTCCCTGTTTTTTTCTATAGAAAAAAATTCGTCAGGACCCTTTGGGTCCCTGTTTTTTTCTATAGAAAAAAATTCGTCAGGACCCTTTGGGTCCCTGTTTTTTTCTATAGAAAAAAATTCGTCAGGACCCTTTGGGTCCCTGTTTTTTTCTATAGAAAAAAATTCGTCAGGACCCTTTGGGTCTCTGTTTTTTTCTATAGAAAAAAATTCGTCAGGACCCTTTGGGTCTCTGTTTTTTTTTCTATAGAAAAAAATTCGTCAGGACCCTTTGGGTCTCTGTTTTCTTTTCTATAGAAAAAAAATCGTCAGGACCCTTTGGGTCCCTGTTTTTTTTCTATATAGAAAAAAAATCGTCAGGACCCTTTGGGTCCCTGTTTTCTATATATATAGAAAAAAAATCGTCAGGACCCTTTGGGTCCCTGTTTTTTTCTATATAGAAAAAAAATCGTCAGGACCCTTTGGGTCCCTGTTTTTTTCTATATAGAAAAAAAAACGTCAGGACCCTTTGGGTCCCTGTTTTTTTCTATAGAAAAAAATTCGTCAGGATCCTTTGGGTCCCAGTTTTTTTTTTCTATAGAAAAAAAATCGTCAGGACCCTTTGGGTCCCCTGTTTTTTTTTCTATAGAAAAAAATTCGTCAGGACCCTTGGGTCCCCTGTTTTTTTTCTATAGAAAAAAATTCGTCAGGACCCTTGGGTTCCCTGTTTTTTTTCTATAGAAAAAAATTCGTCAGGACCCTTGGGTTCCCTGTTTTCTTTTTTCTATAGAAAAAAAAATCGTCAGGACCCTTTGGGTCCCTGTTTTTTTTTTTCAATAGAAAAAAATTTGTTAGCACCCTTGGGTCCCTGTTTTTTTCTATAGAAAAAAATTCGTCAGGACCCTTTGGGTCCCTTTATTTTCTATAGAAAAAAATTCGTCAGGACCCTTTGGGTCCCTTTTTTTTTCTATAGAAAAAAATTCGTCAGGACCCTTTGGGTCCCTTTTTTTCTATAGAAAAAAATTCGTCAGGACCCTTTGGGTCCCTTTTTTTCTATAGAAAAAAATTCGTCAGGTCCCTTTGGGTCCCTGTTTTTTCTATAGAAAAAAATCGTCAAGACCCTTTGGGTCTCTGTTTTTTCTATAGAAAAAAATTCGTCAGGACCCTTTGGGTCCCTGTTTTTTTCTATAGAAAAAAATTTGTCAGGACCCTTTGGGTCCCTGTTTTTTTCTATAGAAAAAAATTTGTCAGGACCCTTTGGGTCCCTGTTTTTTTCTATAGAAAAAAATTCGTCAGGACCCTTTGGGTCCCTGTTTTTTTCTATAGAAAAAAATTCGTCAGGACCCTTTGGGTCCCTGTTTTTTTCTATAGAAAAAAATTCGTCAGGACCCTTTGGGTCCCTGTTTTTTTCTATAGAAAAAAATTCGTCAGGACCCTTTGGGTCCCTGTTTTTTTCTATAGAAAAAAATTCGTCAGGACCCTTTGGGTCCCTGTTTTTTTCTATAGAAAAAAATTCGTCAGGACCCTTTGGGTCCCTGTTTTTTTTCTATAGAAAAAAATTCGTCAGGACCCTTGGGTTCCCTGTTTTCTTTTTTCTATAGAAACAAATTCGTCAGGACCCTTGGGTCCCTTTTTTGCTATAGAAACAAATTCGTCAGGACCCTTGGGTCCCTTTTTTGCTATAGAAAAAAATTCGTTAGGACCCTTTGGGTCCCTGTTTTTTTTCAATAGAAACAAATTTGTTAGCACCCTTGGGTCCCTGTTTTTTTTCTATAGAAAAAAATTCGTCAGGACCCTTTGGGTCCCAGTTTTTTTTTATAGAAAAAAATTCTTCAGGACCCTTTGGGTCCCTGTTTTTTTCTATAGAAAAAAAATCGTCAGGACCTTTGTCTTCCTCTGCAGGTATCTAATTTGATTTCCCTTTTGTTATCCTCCCAACCTCGTATCTGCATTGTCTATTGATGATGAAATGCCATAAGCCTAGTCTGTCTATCTGGATATTATAATTCAAAATAAGTGCAGTTGTTGTTGCTGTGTCTGTGCGCTTAGGCATGAGGATATACCAGGACAACGGAAGAGACTAGAAAATGTGAACAAAAACAAAAATTGAAAATTAAAAAACACCAAATCGAGATAGAGTGGCAAAAAAGGAAAAGTCGAACGACGACAACAACAACAACAACAACTGTAAAACGCAGTTGTCCACCAACAACTTTGCGTGTAAGGACACAGGCAAACCAGGAGATGGTGGTGTCAATGGCGAGCCATGTGGAGATGACGACGATGATGATGCCGACAGTTGACGATGATGACGACGAAGCTGCTGCTGCGTATGCTGATGAGGATGATGGTGGCAATTGTGAAGGTGTCTATGGTGGTGGTAGGAGTACTTCATCTCTGTGTGATGGTGTTGTTGTTTTTTTCTGTTTTTCATTTAATGTTTTCTCTTTGTTACTTTTGCTGGCTATTTTATTGAATCCTCTTTGGTTTTTGTTTTTCCCCCGTTTTTTTTTTCTATATATTCTTTCCTATTTGATAGATATTATGTGTTTATTGTATTTTTATGCCATGGATGGTGTTGTTGTTTTTGTTGGCGGTGGCGAGGATGGCTGTTGTTGTTGTCGTTTGTGTATCGGTTTGTGTTCGTGTCATTCAGTGTCAGCTGAATAAGTCCGCAAAAACGCATAGACAACAAGCCGGTCGCTGTTGTTGTTGACGGAGTCTTTGACTGTGTTTTTCGTCCTGTTGCAAGGATATTTGTAATGTATGAGTTGCCAATGAATGTGTGTGTGTATATGTTTTGCAGAAGCCTGAGTGTGAGTGGGGTTTACAGATCCTTGTGTGAATATCTGTAGCTGCATTTGTATCTGTTCGGTTGCTTGGTTATTTATATTCATTACTGGGCAAATGCTACTAACGGATGTTACAAATACACTTACACACACACACTCGCACACAAAAATGAAATTTGTTTATTTTGAATACTGCTGTGGATTTCTGTCTCTCTGTGTTGTTGTTGTCTATAAAATATATCCCAACATAAATATAAAATAACCGTTTTTTTTTGGTTCTCGGGAAATTCAATATAAATATCCTCTAAGCCGCCTGCCGCTCCTAACAAAATAATATAAAAATATCCTGTACATATACAACAAAAAAAGGATATTAGAAATGTGTACAACATGCAAAACAGAAAGCAACAAAAACAACAACACGAAACAGCCAGCCAACCAACCTTACACAAAAATATTTTAAATGGCTAAAAATCGCCAGGACATTTTTTCCCTATTAATTTCCTATTTTTTTGGTGGCTGTGTGTAGATATTATTTTGGCATGTGTTTAGGATATTTTTTGTCTAGGTATGTGTGTGTGTGAGCGAGTTATTGTTGTGACCCGTTTTTAATATTTTTGGGGTTTCACACACATATTTAAATGGATATTTCATTGAATATTTTTAGTGGCGATATATTGTGAAAGGTAATGCAATTTATGCTGGGTCCTCCTAATTTTGTTACATGCGGATGTTTATCTGGCTGGTTGCCTAGATGACTTTGTTAGTGAGTTATTTGGCTGGACCATCATCTCTGTTGGTTTTTTTGTTGTTGGAATTTTGATGTTTTAAAATCACATTTGTCACACAAAGACCAATGACATTTCAATTGCTATCGGATGCAGGCTCTCATCACAGAGCCTTTGCAGAGAGGATAGTTAAGATTTCTTTTGGATGAAATGTTAATTACTTCACAAAAGGAAGAAAGACGACCCTTAGGCCTTAGAGTATTTTTTTTGAGATTCAATTTTTTTATAAATCGACAAAAAATATACTTTGTTGAATTATTGAAAGTCCTTCCAGACGTCTATAAGTATTTTTCCCTATATATTCTGATATTTTACAGAATACTCATCGAAGTTTATATTTTATAGAGGAGGGCATTTTGCATACTGTAGCTCTATATACAGGCGGCCCCTTAAGTCGTCTGTTTATAAACGCACATTTAAATAAAACAAGTGAAAAAGCGTTAAGTTCGAAATTTGGATACCCTCCACCATAGATATACTGACAGGTACTAGATATGAAAATATAGGGAACATACCAAGAAGTGGACGTGTATTATGCAAACCATAATACAAATTTCAGAAATTTTTAATGGATAATTATACCCTCAGTCTTATGGCTAATGAAAAAGTGTATACCTCACTTTAACACGGTGAAAATGTGCCCCATCGAAATATTGGCCCATGTTTCTTTGGACCAAATCCGTTTCAGACAATTTAGACTTCATCCAAACTTTGCCCATCTTATTATTTCTTCCAAACTTAGTTCAAATTCAAAGATGGGAAATATGGGTACACACCTTCTGGAACCTCCACACAGGGGCTTGGTCTAAATGAGGGCTATAGTTCATTATCGAACATTACGTTCTACTTTTTTTTCATTCTACTTTTTTATCTCGATATCCTTCGCAAGTAAAATGATTACAACAGAGCCTTAGAACCAAACTCAAAACGCGGAACAAAACAGATAACTAATTTAATATTATAAAGGTGGGTTATATAGGGACTACCCCAAAAAAGGGGCAAATATTTATATTTTTTGGGAGATTTGTTACCATATACGTCTACAAAATAACAAATTGCAGCAAATTTGTTTGAAAAACGCGCTCAAGAACCCCAAAATACCGAAAATTGGGGTACCCTTATATGGGGGCTATCCGAAAAAATTTTAATATATTCATAATTTTTTGTTGAGAGATTTGGAACCTATTAAGAACTCAAAATACTAAATTACAGCTAATTCGGCGGAAAAATACGATCAAAATCCCCAAGATACTGAAAATTAGGAGGTACCGTTATATGGGGCTACCAGAAAAAGTAGACTTATATTTATAATTTTTTTGTGGAGACATTTAGTACCCAATAAGAACCCAATTGAGTAAATTTCAGCGAATTCGGTTGAAAAACGCCCTCAAGAACCCCGAAATACCGAAAATTGGGGGTAATATTATATGGGAAACGAGATAGACACATGGTTCCTTTTGAGAATATGCATAGAATCACTTTTTAAGTCGATATATGCATGTCCGTCCGCGCGTCTTGATTTTAGGTTTGCTTTTAGGTAATTAGTGCACCAAAGTCCCTATACATCCTTCGATTTGTACGAAATTTGGCATAGCGTACTAAATTAAGTCAAAAACAAATTGTGTTAAATTTCGTGAAAAACGGTTCAGATTTAGATATAGCACCCATATATATTCGTCCGATTTTAGGTCCAAAGTCCCTATATATCCTTGGATTTGCACGAAATTTGGCATAGCGTACTGACATGAGTCTAGAACGATGTGTTTTAAATTTCCTGAAAATCGGTTCAGATTTAGATATAGCTTCCATATATATATTTGTCCGATTTTAGGTCCAAAGTCCCTATATCCTTGGATTTGCACGAAATTTGGCATAACGTACAGACTTGAGTCTAGAATGATGTGTGTTAAGTTTCGGAAAAATCGGTTCAGAAATAGATATAGCTCCCATATATATATATATATATATAAGGTAAATACTGCACCAAGATCCCTATACATCCTTCGATTTGTACGAAATTTGGCATAGCGTACTAAATTAAGTCTAGAACGGCGTGTGTTAAATTTCGTGAAACAACGGTTCAGATTTAGATATCGCACCCATATATATTCGTCCGATTTTAGGTCCAAAGTCCCTATATATCCTTGGATTTGCACGAAATTTGGCATAGCGTACTGACATGAGTCTAGAACGATGTGTGTTAAATTTCCTGAAAATCGGTTCAGATTTAGATATAGCTCCCATATATATATTCATCCGATTTTAGGTACATAGTGCACCAAAGTCCCTATATATCTGTGGATTTGCACGAAATTTGGCATAGCGTACTGACTTGAGTCTAGAATGATGTGTGTTAAGTTTCGGAAAAATCGTTTCAGAAATAGATATTGCTCCCACATATATTTTCGTCCGATTTAAGGAAAATAGTGCACCTATATATTCGTGGATTTGCACGAAATTTGGCATAGCGTACTGAATGACGTCTGGAGTGATGTGTGTTAAGTTTCGTGAAAATCGGGTCAGATTTAAATATAGCTCCCATATATATTTTCGTTCGATTTTATGTAAATGGTGCACAAAAGTCCCTATATATCCTTCGATTCGCACGAAATTTGGCATAGCGTACTACATTAAGCCTAGAGTGATGTGTGTTAAGTTTCGTGAAAATCGGTTCAGATTTAAATATAGCTCCCATATACATTTTCGTTCGATTTTATGTAAATGGTGCACAAAAGTTCATATATATCCTACGATTCGCACGAAATTTGGCATAGCGTACTGAATCGATTCTAGAATGATGTGTGTTAAGTTTCGTGTAAATTGGTTCAGATTCCGATATAGGTCCCACATGTACATATATATTCGTCCGATTTTACATAAATGATGCATCAAACTCCTTATCTTTGTCCGATTAACGCGAAATTTTGCACAACGTATCAAATTTGTGCAGATGCTGCCATAGCTTACATATGTATTTCGAACGGATGTCTGATTGAAATTAAATTTTTAAATTTTAGCTCGACTATAGAAGACTCCCTTCAGCTCGTCTATAGAGACTCCCTTCAGCTCGTCTATAGAGACTCCCTTCAGCTCGTCTATAGAGACTCCCTTCAGCTCGTCTATAGAGACTCCCTTCAGCTCGTCTATAGAGACTCCCTTCAGCTCGTCTATAGAAGACTCCCTTCAGCTCGTCTATAGAAGACTCCGAGCTTCAGCTCGTCTATAGAAGACTCCGAGCTTCAGCTCGTCTATAAAAGACTCCGAGCTTCAGCTCGTCTATAGAAGACTCTCTGCAGCTCGTCTATAGAAGACTCCCTTCAGCTCGTCTATAGAAGACTCCCTTCAGCTCGTCTATAGAAGACTCCCTTCAGCTCGTCTATAGAAGACTCCCTTCAGCTCGTCTATAGAAGACTCCCTTCAGCTCGTCTATAGAAGACTCCCTTCAGCTCGTCTATAGAAGACTCCCTTCAGCTCGTCTATAGAAGACTCCCTTCAGCTCGTCTATAGAAGACTCCCTTCAGCTCGTCTATAGAAGACTCCCTTCAGCTCGTCTATAGAAGACTCCCTTCAGCTCGTCTATAGAAGACTCCCTTCAGCTCGTCTATAGAAGACTCCCTTCAGCTCGTCTATAGAATACTGCCTTCAGCTCGTCTATAAAAGACTCCCTTCAGCTCGTCTATAGAAGACTCTCTGCAGCTCGTCTATAGAAGACTCCCTTCAGCTCGTCTATAGAAGACTCCCTTCAGCTCGTCTATAGAAGACTCCCTTCAGCTCGTCTATAGAAGACTCCCTTCAGCTCGTCTATAGAGACTCCCTTCAGCTCGTCTATAGAGACTCCCTTCAGCTCGTCTATAGAAGACTCCCTTCAGCTCGTCTATAGAAGACTCCCTTCAGCTCGTCTATAGAAGACTCCCTTCAGCTCGTCTATAGAAGACTTCCTTCAGCTCGTCTATAGAAGACTCCCTTCAGCTCCTCTATAGAGACTACCTCCAATGCGTCTATACTCCCTCCCATCAGCTCGTCTATAGAAGACTCCCTTCATCTCGTCTAAAAACCTCAAAATTTTCCAATGACATTGAACTTCAAAAATCCGAAACATATGTAATCCATTTGTTTATTTTTCAAAAATCTCTTCAAAGTGTTAGGAAAAGGGGTTGATTTTCGAAATAAGTTATCAAATCTATTTTTAATGATCAATATGTTTTCTTTTACGGAAACCCCCAAAGAAAGTGCTACTTATATGAAAAGACAGACGATTGTTGTCTTAAATTACCCAATAACACTCAACACTTACGGTGACGAATGACATCCGACAACAAAAAACACCCTGACGAGGTAGCCTAGATAAATAAAAGAAGGGATTGGAACATGAAATTAATGATGTGTGAGT
Organism: Musca vetustissima; assembly: GCF_032173495.1. Classification (NCBI taxonomy): domain Eukaryota; kingdom Metazoa; phylum Arthropoda; class Insecta; order Diptera; family Muscidae; genus Musca; species Musca vetustissima. The sequence continues at coordinate 15,397 of NW_026882496.1, forward strand.
AAACCCTTTTGCTACCACACAGACTATTTTGACGTCATCCATGTGGTAATCCTTTTGTTTACCCCCCCCCACACACAGAACGTGAGTGACGTAAAAGTAGAAGGGTAAAATGGAACCCTCACAACATCACGTGCTACAGACAGAGTTTTTTCCTCCACATATAACTTTTTAGGGTAGTTCTTAAATTAAAAAAAATGAAAAAAAACTTGTTGCTGCTCTTTTGTCGGCGGAGTGACTCCTAACCGTGTTATCCAATATTACACACAATGGGATTTTAAAGTGATAAAAAACCTCTCACTTTTGACAGTTCACTGTTGAATGAAAAAAAAGGTGGAACGAAGAGGAAAAACCACAAACAATTTAATTTTTGATGAGGGGAGATGATGATTACCATCATCCTAATTTGGGATACTTATCATTCACTCCCTTGTCTTTTTTTTGTTGTACCCTGTAATCCACGATAGGTGAGCACTTAACCACCGAAAAAAATTGGGACGGCAACCACTTCCGTTTTTTATTGGCATTTTGATGAGCATCCTCATAACTCAATTTCCCTCGAAATCTTCCCTTCCTCTCTCTTTTCATTGATGGACCATTTTTGTTTTGCCCTCTCCATGTAATTATTTTGTTGATTTTTTTCGGGGATTAGTTTTTTCCAATCGTAATTTTTATCGACAATTATGTAACCTTGAGGGCATCTTCCCTCTTCCGTTTTTTTGAGGGGGTAAAAAAATCAACACCCTTAATTTGTTTGTTTTTTTTTTTTGTTTTCATCCGATATCGAAGTACCCTCGCAAATTGTTTGTTAAACGCCACTTAAACCGCATTTTTTGTGGTTACGTGAGTACGTGTGTGCGTGTCAGAGGGGTCGCCGGTGTTTTTTTTTACATTTGTAAAAAAACACCTCCCTTGTTATATGGGGTGATTTTTTACACATTCGTTGATGGACTGGAATAAAAAATACGCTTATGAGGGTTAAACCACTCGGCTTTGCTGATTGGCATAAAAAAGCCGATCAAATTATTTTATTTTTGTAATGTGAACCCGTCAATTGGCCAATTAACCTTTGATCCGTTTACAATTCAATTAATTCGATTTTGATGCGAGGATGTGGGAATAAAAAATAGGAAAATCACAACAACACAACACAATGAAGGGAGGTGGAGGGAGTTTTAAGAAACGAGATGGAGGGAGTCTTTAGATACGAGGTGGAGGGAAGGAAGTCTTTCATGGAGTGGGGAGAAGTCTTTATAGACGAGCTGAAGGGAGTCTTCTTTAGACGAGCTGAAGAGAGTCTTCTATAGACGAGCTGAAAGGAGTCTTCTGTAGACGAGCTGAAGGGAGTCGTTCATAGGCGAGCTGAAGGGAGTCTTTCATAGGCGAGCTGAAGGGAGTCTTTCATAGACGAGCTGAAGGGAGTCTTCATAGACGAGCTGTAGCTCGGAGTCTTCCATAGACGAGCTGAAGGGAGTCTTCACGGGCGAGCTGAAGCGAGTCTTCTATAGACGAGCTGAAGGGGTCTTTTATAGACGAGCTGAAGCTCGGAGTCTTTTCCAGACGAGCTAAAGCTCGGAGTCTCTTCCAGACGAGCTAAAGCTCGGAGTCTTTTCCAGACGAGCTGAAGGTCGGAGTCTTTTCTAGACGAGCTGAAGCTCGGAGTCTTTCATAGACGAGCTGAAGGGAGTCTTCTATAGACAAGCTGAAGGGAGTCTTCTAAAGACGAGCTGAAGGGAGTCTTCTATAGACGAGCTGAAGGGAGTCTTCTATAGACGAGCTGAAGGGAGTCTTCTATAGACGAGCTGAAGGGAGTCTTCTATAGACGAGCTGAAGGGAGTCTTCTATAGACGAGCTGAAGGGAGTCTTCTATAGACGAGCTGAAGGGAGTCTTCTATAGACGAGCTGAAGGGAGTCTTCTATAGACGAGCTGAAGGGAGTCTTCTATAGACGAGCTGAAGGGAGTCTTCTATAGACGAGCTGAAGGGAGTCTTCTATAGACGAGCTGAAGGGAGTCTTCTATAGACGAGCTGAAGGGAGTCTTCTATAGACGAGCTGAAGGGAGTCTTCTATAGACGAGCTGAAGGGAGTCTTCTATAGACGAGCTGAAGGGAGTCTTCTATAGACGAGCTGAAGGGAGTCTTCTAAAGACGAGCTGAAGGGAGTATTCTAAAGACGAGCTGAAGGGAGTATTCTAAAGACGAGCTGAAGGGAGTCTTCTATAGACGAGCTGAAGGGAGTCTTCTAAAGACGAGCTGAAGGGAGTATTCTAAAGACGAGCTGAAGGGAGTCTTTCATAGACGAGCTGAAGCTCGGAGTCTTTCATAGACGAGCTGATGGGAGTCTTCTATAGACGAGCTGAAGGGAGTCTTCTATAGAGGAGCTGAAGACTATAAGACTCCCTTCAGCTCGTCTATAGAGACTCCCTTCAGCTCGTCTGTAAAGACTGCCTTCAGCTCTGATAAAGGGGTTCCCTTCCACTCGTCTACAGAGACTCCCCTCCGGTCGTCTATAATGACATCCACTTTCAGTTAGTCTACAAATAGCTCCCACCCCTTTAGCTCGGCCATAGAGAGTTGATGCAGTCAATTCGTCGAATCTTATCCAACTGTTACCGAATTTTTCGGGTCTCATACTTTACTTCAAACACACAAAAATTATTTATTAAATTTTGAGTCGGAAATATGTTGACATATTTCAACACCTTGGAACGCATTAATACTTTATATACCCCCTACCACTCTTCCCCATACCCTGCCATCCCTAATTAAAATTAAGAAAATGTCGTATTACAACCTTTTCCCCGATTTTCATTCGCCTTTAAAAATAACATCGCGGCAATTTGTTGTTATTGTTGACGCTGTGAAATGACTTTAATTGGTTTCTTAAGTGTTGCCGGTAATGTTCGCAGCTTCTGTAACATCGCCATCATTACTCCACCCACCCACTTAGGTACTCCATTCATGCAGTTTGTCAGTCATTCATTCACGAGAGCACCTCTCAAACTCTTCCACTTTTGAGTTACCTCTTCAATGCCGCACGATGTTTTCCATTCCCTTATGGGACACCAGAGGTAGAGTCGTCGTAGCCTGTCAGTCAGTCAGCCAGTCGTTGATTTTAATGAATGCAACAAAAAAAGTATGGCGCACGCGTGTTTCACAATAATAAAAAATCTTTTTTTTGTTTCTTTTTCTTTTTAAACAAAAATAAAATAAAAAGTTCCACGTTGTGCTATTGTCGATGTTGTTGTAGTCGTCGCGTGGTTTTGCTGAGGGTGGGGGGAGGGTGAACGTTTCTTTGGCTTTTCATTGGATCAAAGGGGGAGGCGTTCGTTCATTTAAATAAAGAGGCCGATAAGGCAACAATGGCGAGGTTTTGGAATTTACATATTTGGAGTGGGACTGGGTCCTGAAGCCGAACGAATAGAAAACGAAGGAATTCACACTTTTTGTAGGGAGTTTTTTATTTTAATAGATTTTAAATGATGAGCAATGAATATATAAAATAAAGAGGTGTTTATGTGAAATATTTTTTATATGTGAAACACTTTTAAAAAAAATCCAGGTTTGTGATAGCATCTTGAAATAATATTTTGAAATCCGAAATCCACGCCTGCGACAGAACACTAAGAATTTATTAAAAAAAATCTAGACCTTAAAAAATTACCCCGCAAAGCGATCTTGGACAAATCATTTATTAAAATTCCACCGTTGCAAAATATGATTATAAGGAATATAAGGGAGTCTCTATAGACGAGACCCTTCAGACAAGTCGTAACATTTTTAAAAAATATTTTTTCAAGGACTCACACAAGTCGTGGATTTTTTAAAAATATTTTTTCAAGGACTGAGACAAGGCATGGATAAAAAAAAAATATTTTTTCAAGGAGTGGATTTTTAAAGATGGCCAAGTGTTGTGTTTATGTTTCGAAATTTACATGCGTCTTGTTTTTCCTTCCAAAATTGGCTGCTACTCCCAACTCATTTCAAAATTCCGATTTTAATTAATGATTGCCCGAAATGATTTAAAAAAAAAGGAAGAAAACCAGATGACTTCAAAAGGGTGCAATCTAACATCATTGTTACTTTCAAGTATTACCGAATGTCTTGATGAAATATTCAATTGCTGCTAATAATTATTATTGAGAATTCCATCGGTAAGACACAAGAAAAAAAAAAACACTGCAATCCTTTCAAAAAATTGCATATTTAATGGTGGTGATCAGGAGAACTAAATGTCACCTGGTTCCATGGCATTAACACCCATCAATAACCCGTCTAACAATGGCACAATTTTCAATGCTGTTTTCAAAATGTAATTTTCCAAATTGGAAAACCCTTCCCTTGCATTACTTTTTTGCATTTCATTTTTGCGGTCACAAAGGCAGGTGACTTTTCTTCTCCCCGTCAAAGGAAAAAAGAAAAATCATCTGTCACCAATTTTTGGCAATCATCCATCTATCATTCAAATTTTTCTGGTATTTTTTCAATAAGACAAAAAAAGGATTCAGTTTCCATAATTTATGTATGTGTGTGTGTGTGCGAGATTGTGTTTGTGTGCAACCGTTCGTAAATAGTAGTTACTTTGGTGTAAAATTGTTTGTTTTTACTTGAAGTATCCCATTATCCTTGCGTTTACTCCTTTCTTTTGGATGTTAGAGGGAAATGCATTTTCTTTTTGTTTTGTTTTTGCCTCACCCTTGTTGGGTTTTTAGGTGACCAGTTGATCCTTTTTTCTTTGTTTTTTTTTCTTGGTGTTGAATTGTCTTGCGGTGCCGCCGCGTTGACACCAGCTGTTGTTTGCCGTTTTTTTTTGTCAACTCATCCAGTCGACAATTTTGATTTTTTTTCTGAAATTGTGGTTAGAGGTTTTTTATTATTTTGTTAGGATTTTCCTTTTTTTTGTATTGAGACAAAAAAGTATCAATTCATTTTGTAAATTTTCACAGGCATTCTGTACCCTTTCATTTCCGTTTGATTTGAAGGTAAAGGGGACAATTTAGTTATAAAAGGATTGAGTGGAGGCAGATGTTCGCTGTGAAGTAGTGGAAAAAATCACTTGTATGGAAAAAATAATAATATCTTATTTCAAATTAAATACTGAAATAATTGGGAAAATTTTATAAACAAAATACAGGATATTGAGACCACACACATAAAGATTTTTCAAAGGACCTAGACAAGGCGTGGATTTTTTAAAAAATATTTTTCAAGGACTAAGGCACGGCTTTAATTTTTAAAGGACGTCTATTCAGGGACTCAAACAAGGCGTCATTTTTAAAGAACGTCTATTCAAGAACTCAGACAAGGCGTGGATTTTTTAAAGAATTTTTTTTCAAGGACTCAGAGAAGGCGTGGATTTTTTAAAGAATTTTTTTCAAGGACTAAGACAAGGCGTGGATTTTTTAAAGAATTTTTTTCAAGGACTAAGACAAGGCGTGGATTTTTTATAGATTTTTTTCAAGGACTAAGACAAGGCGTGGATTTTTTAAAGAATTTTTTTCAAGGACTAAGACAAGGCGTGGATTTTTTATAGATTTTTTTTTTCAAGGACTAAGACAAGGCGTGGATTTTTTAAAGAATTTTTTTCAAGGACTAAGACAAGGCGTGGATTTTTTATAGATTTTTTTTCAAGGACTAAGACAAGGCGTGGATTTTTTAAAGAATTTTTTTTCAAGTAATAAGACAAGGCGTGGATTTTTTAAAGAGTTTTTTTTTCAAGTAATAAGACAAGGCGTGGATTTTTTAAAGAATTTTTTTTTCAAGTAATAAGACAAAGCGTGGATTTTTTAAAGAATTTGTTTTTCAAGTAATAAGACAAGGCGTGGATTTTTTAAAGAATTTTTTTTCATGTAATAAGACAAGTCGTGGATTTTTTAAAGAATTTTTTTTCAAGGACTAAGACAAGGCGTGGATTTTTTAAAGAATTTTTTTCAAGGACTAAGACAAAGCGTGGATTTTTTTAAAGAATTTTATTTCAAGTAATAAGACAAGGCGTGGATTTGTTAAAGATTTTTTTTCAAGTAATAAGACAAGGCGTGGATTTTTTAAAGAATTTTTTTTTCAAGTAATAAGACAAGGCGTGGATTTTTTAAAGAATTTTTTTTCAAGTAATAAGACAAGGCGTGGATTTTTTAAAGACATTTTTTTCAAGGACTAAGACAAGGCGTGGATTTTTTAAAGAATTTTTTTTAAGGACTAAGACAAAGCGTGGATTTTTTAAAGATTTTTTTTCAAGTAATAAGACAAGGCGTGGATTTTTTAAAGACATTTTTTTTCAAGGACTTTTTTTAATATATTTTAAGGATTAAGACAAGGCGTTTTTTATAATATTTTCAAGGACTTAGACAATGCGTTAAAAAAAAAAAATCAAGGGCCTAAAATATTTTTTAAAAACTCAGACAAGGTGTATATTTTTAAAAATATTTTTTAGAGAGGGCTTGTAATTTTGAAGGTCCTTTGAAAAATTGTATTTAAAAATCCACGCTTATTGCTCTGAAGGTCCTTTGAAAAATTGTATTTAAAAATCCACGCTTATTGCTCTGAAGGTCCTTTGAAAAATTGTATTTAAAAATCCACGCTTATTGCTCTGAAGGTCCTTTGAAAAATTGTATTTAAAAATCCACGCTTATTGCTCTGAAGGTCCTTTGAAAAATTGTATTTAAAAATCCACGCTTATTGCTCTGAAGGTCCTTTGAAAAATTGTATTTAAAAATCCACGCTTATTGCTCTGAAGGTCCTTTGAAAAATTGTATTTAAAAATCCACGCTTATTGCTCTGAAGGTCCTTTGAAAAATTGTATTTAAAAATCCACGCTTATTGCTCTGAAGGTCCTTTGAAAATTTGTATTTAAAAATCCACGCTTATTGCTCTGAATGTCCTTTCAAATATTTTATTTAAAAAATCACGTTTATTGCTCTGAAGGTCCTTTGAAAAATTGTATTTAAAAATCCACGCTTATTGCTCTGAAGGTCCTCTGAAAAATTGTGTTTAAAAATCCACGCTTATTGCTCTGAAGGTCCTTTGAATATTTTTATTTTTTATATTTTCAAGGACCTAGACAAGGCGTGGATTTTTTTTAATGTTTTTCACGATTTTCCCAAAAGATTGTGTATTTTTTAAAGAATATTTCTTAAGGATTTTTTCCAATTTTTTTAAATAATATTATTCCAATGATTTTGATCCTTAGAATATTGATTATTTTTTTTTTTGAAAATGTTTTTTCTATTTCATTCAATATTTTCAAAAGGTATTAGAATAGTCCTCATACATATGATAGACACACATTCATATTTTCCAATTTCTTAGAAAATCCCATATCCATTGTTTATCCTGTCAAAGGATTTACAGCTCACAGTATGTTTTTTGTTTGTTTGTCTCCTTGTCAGAATAAATGTGGAAATTCTAGATACAGGTGATCCTTTCATTGTCTTCATAGATATGCGAAATAAAAGATGTGTAGAAGATTTTGATTTTTGATACGAAATGTCACAAAAACCAAAACAAAAAAATCTTTTCAAAATGACAACCGCAAAAAAACTGGGTCATGAATCAAAAGAAAATTCTGTCCTTGCATTCCTTTGCAACGGAAGTTGGCGTTTTATTTCGTGTTGGTGAAAAGAACCCATCTGAGATTCTCTTTTTGGACAAAATGATCTCCAAAGAAATTGATACATTTTTTTTTGTGGGATGGGAGATTTTGAATTTTTTGAGTCCCCTTGCTTACTGGGTGTAGACCAAAAGCTAACCACTTTTGAAACGCCTGTTTTTTTATTATTTTTTTTTTTGAAGTGATCTTGAAAAGTGGGAGTAGGCGTTTTTGGTGGGTTTATATTTTTATTAATCTTGATCAAATTCTAAGTGGAAAATCATATGACATGACAAAATAAAATATCACGTGTCTCGGTGAAGGAATTGCTGGAGATATGCAGCTGCTTGCAAGGTGAGCAATGATAAAACATTCGAAGCACATGACAAATATATTGTAAAGGACCTTGTAGATTAGAGAATATTTTGAAAGGAGAGTGGAGTGGAGTAGAGTGGAGTTTTGAATAACGTGCTTAAGATGCTTTTCTTTTTAAAGAATATTTTAGGAAGGACCTTAACGATTTTTTCGAAGGACATTCAGGAAGGACCTTTAGAGGAATAAACGTGGATATTATAAATATTTTTAGAACAAAGAGCCTGGATTTTTAAATAATATTTTCGAAAGGACCTTCCGGACAAAGAGTGTGGTATTTAAATAATATTTTAGGAAGGTTCTCAGAGCAATAAACGTGAATTTTTAAATAATAATTTTAGAATGATCTTAAGAGTAGATTTTTAAACAAAAAATTTTATTTTTGCAAAATAGTCAGGCTGAATCCCAGTTTGTTGTTTTTATATAAAAAAACAACTATTTATTAGTGGGGAATGTATGGCATTATTTGCCGAGGGGTAAGGCAGGGAAGACTATAGTTTCGGATCACGCCACTGATCCTCATCAGTTCCCTTAGTTTTTTGTTGGGATATTCTCCCCAGAAGCTATTGCTTCTATACAAAAAGCCTTTAAGAATATTTTTGAAAGGACCTTCATAAGAATAATTGTGGATTTTTTATTAATGTTTTTCGAAGGTCCTTCCGAATAATAAACATGGATTTTTGAAGAATATTTTTTTGGAAGTACCTTCAGAGTAATAAGCGTGGATTTTTGGAGAGTAGTTTTAGAAGGACTGTCAGAGAAATAAGCGTGGAATTTTAAAGAATATTTTTCAAAGGACCTTCGGAGTACAAAGCGTGGATTTTTAAAGAATGTTTCTCGAAGGACGTTCAGAGTACTAAACGTGGATTTTTAAAGAATACATTTTGAAGGACCTTCAGAGCTATAAACGTGGATTTTTAAAGAATATTTTTTTGAAGGACCTTCGGAGTATTAAGCGTGGAGTTTTAATGAATATTTTTCAAAGGACCTTCGGAGTACAAAGCGTGGATTTTTTATAGAATATTTTTCAAAGGACCTTCGGAGTACAAAGCGTGGATTTTTTATAGAATATTTTTCAAAGGACCTTCGGAGTACAAAGCGTGGATTTTTAAAGAATATTCTTCCAAGGACCTCCAGAGTAATAAGCGCGGATTTTTAAAGAATATTCTTCCAAGGACCTACAGAGTAATAAGCGCGGATTTTTAAAGAATATTCTTCCAAGGACCTCCAGAGTAATAAGCGCGGATTTTTAAAGAATATTCTTCCAAGGACCTCCAGAGTAATAAGCGCGGATTTTTAAAGAATATTCTTCCAAGGACCTCCAGAGTAATAAGCGCGGATTTTTAAAGAATATTCTTCCAAGGACCTCCAGAGTAATAAGCGCGGATTTTTAAAGAATATTTTTTCAAGGAAGGTCCTTTTTAAGGAATATTTTCCCCAGGACATCCAGACTAATAATCGTGGATTTTTAAAGAATATTTTTCGAAGGACCTTCAGAGTAATAAGCGTGGATTTTTAAAGAATATTTTTCGAAGGACTTTAAGAGAAGTAAGCGTGGATTTTTAAAGAATATTTTTCGAAGGACTTTAAGAGAAGTAAGCGTGGATTTTTAAAGAATATTTTTCGAAGGACTTTAAGAGAAGTAAGCGTGGATTTTTAAAGAATATTTTTCGAAGGACTTTAAGAGAAGTAAGCGTGGATTTTTAAAGAATATTTTTCGAAGGACTTTAAGAGAAGTAAGCGCGGATTTTTAAAGAATATTTTTCGAAGGACTTTAAGAGAAGTAAGCGTGGATTTTTAAAGAAAACATTTAAAAGAACCTTCGAGGAATGACCCTGGACCTTAAGGACCTTAAGAAAATAAGCGTGGATTTTTAAAGAATATTTTTCAAAGGACCTTCAGAGAAATGAGCGTAGAATTTTGAAGAATATTTAAAGGAGGACATTTAAAGAAATAAGCGTGGATTTTTACAGAATATTTTTCAAAGGACCTTCAGAGAAATGAGCGTGGATTTTTAAAGAAAATATTTAATATTTTTCCAAGGACCATCACAGAAGTAAGCATGGATTTTTAAATAATATTTTGAGGAGGACCTTCATATATCTAAGCGTGGATTTTTAAAGAATATTTAAGGAGGACCTTCACATCCTTAAGCGTGGATTTTTAAGGAATATTTTGAGGAAGACCTTCACATCTCTAAACGTGGATTTTTAAGGAATATTTTGAGGAGGACCTTCATATCTCAAATCGTGGATTTTTAAAGAATATTTTGAGGAGGACCTTCACATCTCAAAGCGTGGATTTTTAAAGAATATTTTGAGGCGGACCTTCAGAGGAATTAGTGCTGATACATAAAGAAGATTTTTAGAAGGACCTTTTTAAGAATATTTTTGAAAGGACCTTCAGAAGATTATTCGTGGATTTTTAAATATCCTTTAAAAAGCCTTCAGAGTAATAGGCGTGGATTAAGCGTGAATTTATAAAGAATTATTTTGGCGGGTATTTTACGCTAAATAAGTGTAGATTTTAAAATTGGGAGTCCCTTATTGCTACATCAAAGTTTTCCTTTCGTTTATTAAAATAATATCTCTTTTACATAATAAACCCATCAGCCTTTAAAACTCTTCCCAAAGATCCAAACAAAAGTGCTGGTTGATAACCAATCAAAGAACTGCATTTCATTTTATATACATATTTCATACAAAGTACATATATACACATTCTCACATCCACACACACACATACAATCATCGAGTCTATATCCTCACATAAAAAAATCCCACCCCACATTGCCAAGCTAAAAAAAAAAACAAAAATAAAAAACTCTCCCCTCATTGCATAAAAAAATTCCAACTCTGAGGGTGCCACATATCCGACCCTCACACCTCGCTGGCACGGCCGTATCAACCAATCATAAAACTTTACATAATACTTTTTTTTTATTACCCACAAAAAATAAAAATAAACGAAAACAAATTTACAAAAATAAAAATGTGGTTGGGAAATGAATATAGCACACTGCTATACACACACATCCAAACATATATGAAATATCTCTCTGTGTGTGCTGCTGGGTGTATGTGGGTCCGCATGGCAAAAATTTGTATTTTATTTTATTTCATTTTTTTGCAAACAACACACAAAAATATTTACCAATAAAAAACAACATTTGAATGACTCTAAAACCCGAATGCCTGCCGATGGTATATGCCAACCCTTATGTGGAGGCCAGTAAACCTGAACCTGGGCTCGTACAGCAATTTCGAAATCCAGGCCTTTATCATCAACTACCTTTTGCCATGCAAAATATGTTGGGCAATATTCGACACACAAAAATACAGGCGAACACATACACACACACACCCACAGATACATACTGTATCTCCACAAGCTATGAGTGTGTATGTGTGTGTTTTGGATACAACAAAAATGCTAATAAAAAAATTGAAAAAATAAAAATACAAAACTGAATTTTTATTCAACAAACGAATGAACGAACGACAAATTCAGTGTGGCTACATTCCCATCGTCCTTGCCGGGCAGGCTAACATCCAGGCAGCCAGTCATCCAAACCTTCCATTCATTCAAATGAATCAACATGCAATTCAATACCCATAGGGTGGTACTACATATTTACCATGTGATGGTGGTTGGAGAGATCGACCGTATGGAGAGGGGTGGAAACCCAAAAATTTTCGTACCCAAAAAAAAAACCGAAACCCAACAACAATGGAGTAGCCAAAAAATAAAAATTGCCAAAAAAGAAAAGAAAAACAAACGTCACACACATACACACAAGGTACCAACTGTTCATGGGTTTGATTGGGTGAGTGTGTGTGAAAGATTTTTGCCAGATCTTAAGGGTTGGTTTTTCCCAAATTTTGTCAAAATCTGAACAAAAAAATGTTGTTGCTCTGTGCTCAATATTTGTTCCCTTTGCCTTTTTTTGTAAATGGAAACTGATATTTTTTCGAAATGTTGTTTTTTCTAAACAAAAGAGTTTGCTTTTGCTGTTAAAAAACAGGTACGATCGAGAACTGGTGTATTTCCTTTGTTTCGGAATGCAACAGATATTTTTTAGGGTCCCAAAACAACATGTGTTTTTTATTGTTTTTCGATTTTATTTTTTTTTAAGTAATGATCACCGTAAAAAAATCAATTGTTTGGCATGACAAAAAAAGGATCGGTTTCAGGAGTTCTAGACAATGTAGGAGTGTGTGTTTTTTTGCACACTAAGGAGGTGTGTCGGATCAGTGACTTATTGGAATGTTAAAAAAATAATAATAAGGAACAGAAAAAGAAGTTGTGATTGTGGTAGATAAGGATGAGTGAAATACAGGTCTCCTACAGATAGGTTAGAAAAAGGATTTTTTTTATAGAAAATAATGTTAAAAAAAGCTTAACATTTTTTAAAGAATAATTTTCGAAGGACGATCTAGTAATAAGCCTGGATTTTTAAATAACATTTTTCGTAGCACCATCAGGGCTATAAGTATGGATTTTAAAAGCATCATTTTCAAAGGACATTTAGAGAAATAAGCGGGGATTTTCAATAATATTTTTTATAAGGACCTTCAAAGCTATAAGTGTGGATTTTTTTAAGAGTAATTTTCCAAGGACTTTCATAGCAATTCGCGTGGATTTTTAAAGAATAATTTTCCAAGAACCTTCAGGGTTATAAATGTGGATTTTGAAAGAATCCTTTTGGGAAGGACTTTCAGAATAATAAGCATGGATTTTTAAGAATACTTTTTGATGAATCTTCAGAGTTATAAGTGTGGTTTTAAAGAATAATTTCCAAAGGACCTACTGAGCTATAAGTGTGGATTTTTAAAAAATAATTTTTGTAAGAAAATTCTGAGCAATAAGCATGGATTTTTAAATAAGAACTTTCGATGGATCTGCAGAGCAATAGCCGTTGATTTTTAAATAGTATTTTTCGAGGATCTTCGAAGCAATAAACGTGCATTTTTAAAAAAATATTTTAAAGAGAACCTGAGCCATAAGCGTGGATTTTTAAAGAATGGTTTAGCGAGGACTTTCTAAGCTCTTAGCGTGGATTTTTAATTAATATTTTTTGAAGGACCTGCAGAGCAATAACCGTTGATTTTTAAACAGAATTTTTCGAAAGACCTTCAAAGCAATAAAGGTCGATTTTTACAGAATTTTTGAGGAGGACCTTCAGAGTAATTAGAGAGGCATTTTAAAGAGTAATCTTAGGAGGGCCTTCATAGCAAAAAGCGTGGATTTTTAAAGAATAATTTTTGTAAGGACATTCATAGCAATAAGCATGGATTTTTAAGAAATAACTTTCGAAAGATATGATGAGTAATAACCGTTGATTTTTATATTATATTTTTTGATGGACCTTCGAAACAATAAGCGTGGATTTTTTAAGAATATTTAGGCAAGGACCTCCTGGTCCATAAGCGTGGATTTTAAAGAATATTTTGGCAAGGACCTCCTGATCCATAAGCGTGGATTTTAAAGAATATTTTGGCAATGACCTCCTTACTCATAAGCAGGGATTTTTAACGAATAACATGGTCCATCACAGAGCTATTGCCGTTGATTTTTATATTTTATTTTTCGAAGGACCTTCGAGGCAATAAACGTGGATTTGTAAAGAATATTTTGAACAGGATTTTCAGAACTATAAATGTTATTTTTTTTTATTTTGAGGAGGACCTTCATTGCAATTAGCGTAGATTTCTAAGCAATAATTTTCGAAGGACTTTCATAGCAATAAACGTGGATTTGTATAGAATATGATGAGGTGGATCTTCAGAGCTATAAGTGTGGATTTTTAAAGAATAATTTTTATAAGGACCTTCTGAGCTCTAAGCGTGGATTTTTAATCAATATTTTTTGAAGTATCTGCAGAGCAATAACCTTTGATTTCTAAACAGAATTTTTCGAAGGACACTCGAAGCATTAAGAGTGGATTTTTATAGATTATTTTTTGAAGGACCTTAAGAGCAATAAGCGTGGATTTTGTATTGTATTTTTCGAAGGACCTTCGCGGCAATAAGCGTGGGTTTGTAAATAATATTTTGAACAGTATTTTCAGAACTATAAATTTAATTTTTTTATTTTGAAAAGGGCCTTTCAAAGCAATTAGCGTAGATTTCTAAGCAATAATTTTCGAAGGACTTTCATAGCAATAAAGGTGGATTTGTATAGAATATGATGAGGTGGATCTTCAGATCTATAAGTGTGGATTTTTAAAGAATAATTTTTATAAGGACCTTCTGAGCTCTTAGCGTGGATTTTTAATCAATATTTTTTGAAAGAGCTGCAGAGCAATAATCGCTGATTTCTAAACAGAATTTTTCGAAGGACACTCGAAGCATTAAGAGTGGATTTTTAAAGAATATTTTTTGAAGGCCCTTAAGAGCAATAAGCGTGGATTTTGTATTGTATTTTTCGAAGGACCTTCGAAGCAATGAGCGTGGATTTGTAAAGAATATTTTGAACAGTATTTTCAGAACTATAAATGTTTATTTTTTTATTTTGAAAAGGGCCTTTCAAAGCAATTAGCGTAGATTTCTAAGCAATAATTTTCGAAAGACTTTCATAGCAATAAACGTGGATTTGTATAGAATATGATGAGGTGGATCTTCAGAGCTATAAGTGTGGATTTTTAAAGAATAATTTTTATAAGGACCTTCTGAACTCTAAGCGTGGATTTTTAATCAATATTTTTTGAAGTATCTGCAGAGCAATAACCTTTGATTTCTAAACAGAATTTTTCGAAGGACACTCGAAGCATTAAGAGTGGATTTTTAAAGATTATTTTTTGAAGGACCTTAAGAGCAATAAGCGTGGATTTTGTATTGTATTTTTCGAAGGACCTTCGCGGCAATAAGCGTGGGTTTGTAAATAATATTTTGAACAGTATTTTCAGAACTATAAATGTTAGTTTTTTTTTTTTTTTTTTTGAGAAGGGCCTTCAAAGCAATTAGCGTGGATTTCTAAGCAATAATTTTCGAAGGACTTTCATAGCAATAAACGTGGCTTTGTATAGAATATAATGAGGTGGATCTTCAGACCTATAAGTGTGGATTTTTAAAGAATAATTTTTATAAGGACCTTCTGAGCTCTTAGCGTAGATTTTTAATCAATATTTTTTTAAGGACCTGCAGAGCAATAACCTTTGATTTCTAAACAGAATTTTTCGAAGGACACTCGAAGCATTAAGAGTGGATTTTTAAAGAATATTTTGTGAAGACCCTTAAGAGCAATAAGCGTGAATTTTTAAAGAACATTTTTAGAATGACCTTCAGAGCTATAAGTGCGGATTTTTTAAGAATATTTCGCAAGCGACATTTTGATTTGTAAGCTCGGATTTTTTAAGAATGACGATGAGGACCTTCATAACAATAAGCGTGGATCTTTAAAGAATATTTTGGGGAGGACATACAAAGCAATACACGTGCATTTTTTAAGAACAAATTTCGAAGGACCTTCATAGATTTTTTTACAATTTTTTAAGCACTTTAAAAGAATACTTTTCGATGGACCTTCTGAGCTTTAAACGTGGCTTTTTAAATTAGTTTTCCAAGAACTTTAATAATAATTGTCAAAGGAATTTTATAGCAATAAGGTCGGATTTTAAAGTACCTTCTGAGTTATAGGTTTGGTCTTTCAAAGAATAATTGTTGAAGGACCTTCAGAGCAATAAGCGTGGATTTTTAAATAATATTTTTGCAAGGATTTTCATATGAATTAGCATGGGTATTTTAGATAATATTTTTGAGAAAATTTCAATGTATTTATGAAAAAAATTCTTAAAAAAATCTTAAAATAAATTCGAGGCTTTTTAAGCGCCTAAGAAAATTTTAAATATAAAAATGCAATTTTTAAGGACTCATGGAAAAATACTTTTTTAAAACAACAGGTTATTGATTGACATTCTGCATAATATTCTTAGAAAATCTGATGTTTAAAGAACCTTTCGAAATTTTTTTGTATTTATGAAAACGAATGTCCTCAATGGGCTTTAAAAAAAATCTTAAAATAAATTCGAGGCTTTTTAAGCGCCTAAGAAAAATTTAAATAAAAAAATGCAATTTTTAAGGACTCATGGAAAAATACTTTTTTAAAACAACAGGTGTTTGATTGCCATTCGGCATAATATTCATAGAAAATCTGATGTTTAAAGAACCTTTCGAAAATATTGTTTAAAAATCCAGGAGCTCCATCTTTTCGATAAGAAGACCACTAATGAAACTCTGAAAAAATTTCTTAAAAATTCAGACGTTTCAAAAACTTTTAGGAATATAATCGTTAAAAAACTAACTTTGGAAAATTATTCTCTAAAAAATCGACGTTTCCAAGGACTCTTAGAAATGTATATTAACATTCCTCAAAATTTAAAAATTGTACGGAGTCGTTATATGGCGGCTATGCTAAAATATTGTCCTATATTAAAAAGTTTTCTAAAAATATAATTTCACCCTACGAGAACGCGGAATACCACATTACAGTCCCTTCGGAGGGAAAAATGCGACTAAAACATTCAAAAGACCCTATGTCAAAAAATGGGACAATATCGAAAAAATTTTGCTAAGATTTTTTTTTGCCCTCCAAGAATTTGGAATAACAAAGTACGATTGAAATACAATATATTTGAAAGGGCTATAAGCCTTTCAAAAATATTGTAGACCACAAACAAATATTTCTTTAAAATCTACGCCAATTGTCTTGGAAGACTTCAAAATCATATATTTTTAAATCTACGAAGTTACCCATAAAAATTTTTTTTTTTTTAGATTCTGCGCCTACTACTTGCAAAAATATTGTTTTTGAAACTCCACGCCTAGCACCTTAGTACCAAATATTATTTTTTAAAATCACGTCTATTACCTTAGATGACCCTCGACATATATTGTTTAATAAAAATAGGTCTTTTACCTTAGAAGACCCTCTTGCCATAGAAACTATATTTAAAAATCTACATTTAAAGACCCTAAATAAATATAAATTAAAAAGAAACACGGCTATTGCCTAAGAAGACCCTCAACAAATATTCTTGGAAAAGGCAAGACAATTCCCCAGAAAGTCCCTAACAATATTAATTTAAAATTCACGCTTATTGACTGTTGTTCCTTAAAAAAAAATAAATACAAAATGTTTTAAAAAATATGTTTGCGAGTCCTTTATATGATATTTGTTAATAATATTTTCTTAATGTCCTTGACAAACAAATATTCTCCATGTTCAGATTAAACTCTTAGGAATGATTCTATAACAAATCCTCAAGCGAAGATAGCACCGATTTCACAATAGCATTAACTGTATAAATTCCGTCACGAAATCCATATTTTATATTAAAATAAAAACAAAATCCTGGAACCTACAGTAATACCATTCATCCAACGGTTACTTGTCCCGAGCTAAACCCGCCAGAAATGAAAAAAGAACAACATTTAAATATTTATGCCGGTGGTGGTGACACTGCTGGTCATTAACGCATCAACTGAACCATCCATCTCCACCAAAAATTTGCTGGTAAACAATTAAAAGTGTGCCGAGATTCTATTTTTTTTTTTTTGATTTTCTCCCTCAAATAAAAGCAAATAAAAATTTTGGAGACAAAAAAGAAAAAATAGATAACAAAAGGCAAAACAGACACAGAGATTCGAATCGGCAATTCGATGAATGGACGCGTGTCCAGTGACAACAAAAATATAATGACGACGGCGACAACAACAACAGCAGTGATAAATATGTGATCGCCAGCTAGTGAGAGGGAGAGAACAATGCGGTAAACTGTTGTGTGCTCCTTTGACCGAGACTAAAGTGCAAACAATTAGAAGCAGCTGTTTTTATTTTCGTGAAAATGTGAAAATGTTTTTGGGAAATACATATGTATATATTTTTGTATATAAGTTATATGTTGTATGTATATTTGTGTGAGTTTTGGGGTTGCTGGTATTTTTTTTATAAAATTGAATTTTTAACTAATTTGTTTTTCAATTTTTACTATTATTAAAACAAGATAAATTTTTAATAAATAACACATTTTCAAGGATGAAAATATGCATGGATTTTTTTACGATTCTTTCAATGGCGTTTGGATGCCTTAATTTTTGTAAGGATTAGAAAAATGTTAAAGGATTAGAAACATTTTAACGGATTAGAAAAATTTTAACGGATTAATTTTAACGATTAAAAACATTTACCAGGCAAGACTTTTTAGAAAATATTTTTTCAAAGACCCCTGTGAGTCTTTGATATTCTCCACAGAAACTAATAATAAATTCTTTTTTTTAACTAACAAAGAACTAAGGAAACCGATGAGGACCAGTGGTGAGATCCCAAACTACAGTCTTCCCTGCCTTACCCCTTGGTGGACAATGCTATACTTTTTCCACTATTAAATAGTTGTTTTAATAAAAACAACAATCTATATTATTTTTCATTTTATTTTAAAGAATATTCATAGTAGGACCTTCACATCTATGCGCGTTAATTTTTAAAGAATATTTTTCGAAGGACCTTCAGAGTAATAAACGTGGATTTATTAAGGAATATTTTTGGGGGTATTTTAGGCTAAATGTCCTTTATTGGGGGGTCCCTTATTGCTACATAAAAGTTTTCCTTTCGTTTATTAAAATTATATATCCTTTACATAATTAATCCATCAGCCTTTATAACTCTTCCCAAGATCCGCACAAAAATGTTTGTTGATAACCAATCACATAACTGCATTCCATTTTATATACTTATTTACAAACAAAGTAAATATATATATATACATTCTCACATCCACACACATACAATCATCGAGTCTATATCCTCACATAAAAAAATCCCATCCCACATTTCCAACATAAAAAAATAAAAAACTCTCCCCTCATTGCATAAAAAAAAATCCAACTTTGAGGGTGCCACATATCCGACCCTCACACATCTCGCCTAGTCGAATCAACCAATCATAAAACTATATATAATATTTTTATTACCCACAAAAATGAAAATAAACGAAAACAAATTTACAGTAAAAATGTGGTTGGGATGTGAATATAGGCACACTGCTATACACACACTCACCCCAAACATATATGAAATATCTATCTATATATCCACATGCTCCCAGATGTTGGTCCGCATGGTAAAAATTTTATTTTGTTTCATTTTTTGTTGCAAAAACACACACACACACAAATATTTACCAATAAAAAACAAAATTTAAACAATCTATATATTTTTTCAAGCGTCATTGCCTCCCTGAATTAAAAAAATATATCAAGAATATTTTGTTATAATAAACATATTTCGGATAATAAACATATTTATACCCTTCACCACACTGTGGTGCAGGGTATTCCATGTATTGTGAATAGTGAACAAAGTACAGGTCGTATTCATGATCCGATTTGGATGAAATTTGGGACAGGTCACTTATTTGGCTCAATGAACCCTATTAAAATTGGAGAAAATCGACTAAGATTTAGATGGTGCACCAAACTCCCAACATTGGTCCGATTGAGACAAACTTTAGCATAGCGTATTGAAATTACTATAGATTGACGTTGGTGAAGTTTTGTTGAAATCGGTTCAGTTTTAGATATAGTTCCCATATATATTTCTGTCCGATTTAATGTAAATGGCGCACTACAGTCCCTTTATACCATTGAATTATGTCCAGAATGATTTGGATTATGTGTGTTAAGTTTCGTGAACATCGATTCAGGTCTAGAATGATGTGAATTAAGTCTAGAATGATGTGTGTTAAGTTTCCTGAAAATCGGTTTAGATTTAGGTATAGCTCCCATATATATATTCGTCCGAATTAAGGAAAATGGTGTACCAAAGTCGCTATATATCTTTCGATTTCCACGAAATTTGGTACAGCATACTGAATAAAGTCTACAATGATGTGTGTTAAGTTTCGTAAAAATCGGTTCAGGTTTAGATATAGCTCCCATATATATTTTCGACCGATTTTAGGTAAATGGTGCAACAGAGACCCTATATATCTCTCGATTTGCACGAAATTTGGTATAGCGTACTGAATGATGTCTACAATGATTTGTGTTAAGTTTCGGGAAAATCAGTTCCGATTTAGATATAGCTCCCATATATATTTTCGTCTGATTTAATGTAAATGGTGCTCCAGAGTCCCTATGTATCTTTCGATTCGTACAGAATTTGACACAGCGTAACGTATTGGGTCTAGAATAATGTGTGTTGAGTTTTCTGAAAATCGGTTCAGATTTATATATTGCTCCCATATATATTTTCGTCCGATTTAAGGTAAATGGTGTACCAAAGTCCCAACATATATTTCGTCCGATTTTCGTCCGTGTACTAAAGTCCTTATATATCTTTCGATTTGTACGAAATTCGGCATAGCGTACTGAATAAGGACTAGAATGATTAAGTTTCCTGAAAATCGGTTTTGATTTAGATATAGCTCCCACATATATATGTTCTTCCCATATAATGTTAATGGTGCACCAATATATATATATATATATGTATATGAGAACTTTGATATAAATGCTGCACCGAATCAGATTTTAAGTAAAAGGTGCACAAAAGACACAAAGTTATATAGTTTATATAACCTAGCATGTGGAAAGTTTTATTGAAATCGGTTCAAATTTGGATAGAGCTACCATATATATTTTTCCCGATTTTAAGGAAATGATGCACCAAGAACTTAAAATGTGGCCGATATTATGTGACAAGTTTGGAGAAATCAGCTTAGATTTCGATATAGCTTTTATAAATATTTTCGTCCGATTTGAAGTAAATGGTGCACCAAACTCCTCATGTTTATCAGATATGTATCCAAATAATCAACGGGTGTGTTTTGTCCCATTGTAAGAAGCAACTCTACATCTGACCAAAAGAAAATAATAGTATTGGTTGCAGGATGATATGTTTTTGGTCCAATTTCATTTCACTGATGCTTCAAAAATGCGACGTCTGTTAAGATTCATCTGTTGAATATACAAAAAGTGGTGAAGGTGAAGTAGTCGGTCCCGTCCGACTTTACTACTTTCCTTACTGGTTTTTAATTCATTTTTTTAAATTTTTTTTGGTCGCTCATCTGCTGGACATATATATTTTATACGATAGGCGCGAAAATAGTAAAATTTGTGCAAATATTGAAGGTTGAAGGTCTTTGAGTAATTCAGAAGATTACAAATATTTGAAATTAGTAATCGTAGATTTTTAAATGGTAATCGATAATGTATATCTTATTACCAACACCAAAACTTGTTTAGCCTTTAAAAAATATTTTTTTTTGTATTTATTTAATATTAATAATATTATTTATATATTTAAAATAGCATGCCTTTTAAATCAATGCTAACTACTATAGTTTTGTTTAAAGCATATTTTTAATCTACGTTTTTTTATTAGCAAAGAAAGTACATTTTTTCCTTTTTATTTTTTAATTTTTTTCTACTTGATGATTTATAGTAGTCACCCGCGCTTAAAAATTTGTTACGCCTTTTACCAACCAAATGGTCATCTGTTCACCGAGTTGGACACGTGAATTCGTTTCATTAAATATTTACAATAATAAATAATTTTTTTGAAATTTTTATGAGCAAAATTCCACAAAAACAAACCATAAAAATCGCCACCGAAAATTTTCAATGGTTAGTTACTTGGGAATGGACACAACAACTGGCCTTGGATGAGGGAGGGAGGAAGTATGATTAAAGGCGGATTGGCTAGCCATAATGCACATGACGCACAACAACAACAAAAAGAAGTAAACCGAAGACAAGGCTCTTCTCACACTTTGGCCACAAGTTATTGTGGTCTATTATCTAGATGCTGGACCATTGTTAACAATTGCCGACAACAACAAAAAAACAAGCGATCAAAATTTTAATAAGGTTCAAAAAATTAAGCAAACGATAGTGAAGAGAAAATGACCTGTATCCTAAGGCTACTCAGAATGCCTATGAGCGATTAGTTCCAATAACAATAACAAAAAAGATGCCTAGTTTTTGGCATCACTCCAAAAAAAAAAAACATATTTTCGTTAATTGGCCATCAATGCGGGTGTGTTCGGTATTCTCTAACCAGCAAATGAAGGGATAAATAGGGATAAATGTTACGCCAGCGCATTGGCTATATTTCAAATATATGGAAACATGTTACTCTCTATCCCTTCCTCTCATCCAGATGTATGAAATGTGCGTTGATAGCCGACAAACAAATAATTTTCATTTGAAAATTCAATTAAAAAGCGTTAAAACATGATCGAGGTTCACAATGAAAGGACGAAGAAAATTGCATGTTCACCCCCCTGAACACGTGAACATTCAGATGGTCAAATTTTCTATTGTTTCCCATCTCTTTTTTCATTTTTGTTGGAAAAACGTTAATGTTTTTTTTTTCAATAATCATGGGATTGAAATCTCACCCACATTTATAATTACAATACTTTTGTATTATTGCGTGTGTGTGTGTATGTGTGGGATTATAACCGTATGTTGAAATTTGTTTCAATTTTCTTCTCTTGGGGTGATGTAAACATTTTTTATATTTTTTAAAAGAAATACTAATCAAAATTATTTAAATATCAGGGTCATCAGAGCGAAGATTTTTAAATAATATTTTTTAGACAATAGACGAGGATTTTGAAATAATATTTATTTAAGGACCTTCAGTGTTAAATGTTTGAACTATTAAAGAATAATTTTCAAAAAAGTTTTGCGTGAATTTTCGAACGCTTGCGGGCTAAAAACGTGTGGTTTTTAAAATAATTAAAAATATTTCATGTTTAAACAAGAAAATCCCCTTTGTGGATCAAAATTAAAAAAAAAAACTATTTTACAATTTTTTTTATAAGATTAATAATATATTATAATTATTTTTTCATTTTTAGAAGTCCCCATTTAAATCCTCCATCTTTACTTCTCACCCCTCTGCCTTATTTTTAGATTATTTTTATTTCTTCCAAAATCTTTCATAAATATTACCTTAAAATTTTGAAATATCAAAATAATAAACAATAACCCATTATATATATATATATATATATTAATATCCACCCTCATCGTGTTATGTTCCACGTCTTTTTTCTATTTTTGGTTTCTTCTTTTCAAAAAAAAAAAAAAAAAAAAAAAAAAAAAAATATTTCCATCAAAAACTGTGGCTTTTCTTTGTGTCATGTGACGAAGGTGGTGGTTGTGGTGGCGTTGGCGGCGTCAAAGAAAATTATGGTTTCCAACGGCTTATAAATGGGTTTTCAAAATTTCATGAAAAAGGGGAATAGAAAAGAAAATGGCAAAGCCATGTTTTTCCATAAATACCCAACCACCCTCAACTAAAAACGCTGGGCATGTACTTAGAACGCTGATACATACAGGGGTAAAGATATTGAAAAAAAAATATACATACGAGGAAATAAATATGTAATAATACGCAACAGCTGGGAAATATTTTGGAGGGGAAATATATATATTAAAATTTTTGGAGATAGATTCCTTAAAATTTATAATATTTACCAATATTTTTTGACATTTAAAAATCGTTCAAAAATCTGAAAGTCCTTCCAAAAATATTTTTTAAAAAATCGACTCTTGTTGCTTATTTGTGTCGTCTTCCAAAAATAGTATTAAAAATCTACGCTTATTGCTTTGATGGTCTTCTCAAAAAAGTCTCTAAAAAACCCGCTGATAATTCTGAAGGGCCTTTTGAAAATATTATTTAACAATCTAGGCATATTGCTCTGAAGGTCCTTCCGAATATATTATTTAAAAATCAATGTATATTACCTAAATTGTTCTTCCACAAATATGATTTAAAAATATTCGCTTATTGTCCTGATCGCTCTTCGAAAAATATTCTAAAAAATTAACGTTTATTGTTCGGAAAGTCCTTCTCCAAATATTATCTAAAATCCAGGGTTTTTAATCGAAATGTCTTTCAATAGAAACTATTATTTTAATATCCACATTTTATATCTCTGAAGGTCCTTAAAAAACACGCTTATTTCTCAGAAGATCCTTTCAAAAATATCTTTTAAAAATCCGCGCTAATTGCTCTGAAGGTTATTTAAAAAATAATCTTTAAAAACACAATTTTTTATTAAAATCCCACGCTTATTGATGGTCCTTTAAAAAATATTCTTTAAAATTCACGTCCATTGATGGACCTTTAACAAATATTTAAAAAAAAATGAACGCTTATTTCTCTGAAGGTCCTTTCAACAATATTCTTTCTTTAAAAACCCACGCTTATTACCCTGAAGGTCCTTTTAAATATTATATGAAAATCCATACTTATTGCTCTGAAAGTCCTTTCAAAAATATTATTAAAAAATTAGGTTTATTGCTCGGAAAGTCCTTTCAAAAAATCCACGCTTGTGCAGGGACTTTGAAAAATATTAAAAAAAATATTTTGTAAAAGCCACACCTTGTATTGGTCCATGAACAAATTTCAAGCATCGATATTAAATAAATGTTTTTAAAAAATCCACGTGTAGGCATGGGCCTTGAAAAGATATATATATATATATATATATATTTTAAATCCACGCCTATGTCTGGGTCTTGAAAATATATATTTGTATACCCTTCACCACACTGTGGTACAGGGTATTATGTCTTTGTGTATATGTTTGTAACAGGCAATAGGAATTGAGATAGACCCATGGTTCCTTTTGAGAATATGCATAGAATCACTTTCTGAGTCGATTTACGCTTGTCCGTCCATGTATTTTTGTTAATAAAATACAGGTCGGATTTATGATCTGATTTGGATGAAATTTGGCACAGTTCACTCATTTGGCCCAAAGATGAACCCTATTGAAATTACAGAAAATCGGTTCAGATTTAGATATATGGGAGCTATATATAAATCTTAACCGATTTTCGCCAACTTCAATATAGTTTCGTTCGATTTTATGTAAATGATGCACCAAATTCCCAATATTTGTCCAATTAAGACAACATTTTATACAGAGTATCGAAGTTTTGTTAAAATCGGTTCAGATTTAGATATAGCTCCCACATATAGTCTCGTCCGATTTTTGTGAATGATACACCAAACTCCCAATATTTGTCCAATTGAGACAACATTTTAACAGAGTATGGGATCAGTTCAGATTGATGCATACGAAGTTTTGTTAAAATCGGATTACTCCCAAACTCCCAACATTTGCCCGATTGGTACAAAATTTTGGACAGAGTACTGATTTAGCTTCAGATTGATGTCTGCGAAGGTTCAGATTTAGATATAGCTCCCACATATAGTCTCGTCCGATTTTTTGTGAATGATACACCAAACTGCCAATATTTGTCCGATTAGGACAAATTTTTGCACTGCGCACTGGATCAGGTCCACGCTTATGTCTGCGCAGTTTTGTTGGAATCGGTTCAGATTTAGATATAGCTCCCATATATAGTTTCGTCCGATTTTTTGTGAATGATACACCAAACTCACAATATTTGTTCAATTGAGACAAAATTTTGCACAGAGTACTGAATCAGGTTCAGATGGATGCCTGCGAATTTTTGTTTAAATCGGTTTAGATTTAGCTCCCACATATAGTTTCGCCCGATTTTTGGTGAATGATACACCAAACCCCCAATATTTGTCCGATTGCGACAACATTTTGCAGAGAGTACTGATTTAGGTCCTGATACTGATTTTGGTTTAGGTGATGTCTGTGAATTTTTTTTTTAAATCGGTTCAGATTTAGATATAGCTCCCATATATAGTTTCGTCCGATTTTATGTGAATGATACACCAAACTCCCAATATTTGTCCGATTGGGACAAAATGCTTCCCGGGCCGCCCCCCACCCTGCGTACGTCCTTGGCTCCCATATATAATTTCGTCCGATTTTTTGTGAGTGATACACCAAACTCCCAATATTTGTCCGATTGTGGCAACATTTTGCACAGAGTGCTGCATTTGATCCAGACTGATGTCTGCGAAGTTTTTTTAAAATCGGTTCATATTTAGATATAGCTCCCATACATAGTTTCGTCCGATTTTTTGTGAATGATAAACCACACTTATTTGTCTGATTGAGTAAAATTTTGCATAACGAATTCTATAGAGGAAAAAATTATGCGTAATAAGGTTTGTTGAAATCGGTTCAGATTTTGATATATATTGATCTTATATATATTTTCGTTCGATTTTATGTAAATGGTGGTTACACGAAATTTGCCAGATGGTATTAAATTGAATATAGAGTAATAAAGGTGTAGGCAACGGTTACTCAATTAGGTCCATGTGATTATATATAGCTGCCATACATAATTTGGCACAATTTCATACAAATGGTACACCAAAGAATGCAAGTCTGTCCGTTTGACATGAACATTTTCATTGATTTCAGAATGGTATGTGTATGGGGTTTTTTTTCAA